>NW_022436943.1:4939848-5073543 GCF_009761245.1 Sapajus apella | reverse complement strand
AAAAAAAAAAAAAAAAAAAAAAAAAAAAGAACTTGTTCTAACCAAATGCAAAGAAACTAAGAACTTTGAAAAAAGGTTTGATGAAATGCTAATGAGAATAGACAATTTAGAGAGGAATATAAGTGAATTAATGGAGCTGAAAAACACAACACGGGAACTTCATGAAGTATGCACAAGTTTTAACAGCTGAATTGATCAAGCAGAAGAAAGGATATCAGAGGTCGAAGACCAACTTAATGAAATAAAACGAGAAGACAAGTTTAGAGAAAAAAGGATAAAAAGGAATGAGCAAAGTCTCCAAGAAATATGGGACTACGTGAAAAGACCTAATCTACGTTTGATAGGTGTACCTGAATGTGAGGAAGAGAATGAATCCAAGCTGGAAAATACGCTTCAGGATATTATTCAGGAAAACTTCCCCAACCTAGCAAGGCAGGCCAATATTCAACTCCAGGTAATACAGAGAACACCACAAAGATATTCCTCAAGAAGAGCAACTCCAAGGCACATAATCATCAGATTCACCAGGGTTGAAATGAAGGAGAAAATACTAAGGGCAGCCAGAGAGAAAGGTCAGGTTACCCACAAAGGGAAGCCCATCAGACTCACAGCAGATTTCTCAGCAGAAACCCTACAAGCCAGAAGAGAGTGGGGGCCAATATTCAATATCCTTAAAGAAAAGAACTTTCAAGCCAGAATTTCACATCCAGCCAAACTAAGCTTCACAAGCGAAGGAAAAATAAAATCCTTTGTGAACAAACAAGTACTCAGAGACTTCATCACCACCAGGCCTGCTTCACAAGAGCTTCTGAAAGACGCACCACACATAGAAAGGAACAACCAGTATCAGCCATTCCAAAAATATACCAAAAAGTAAAGAGCATCAACATAATGAAGAATTTACAGCAACTAATGGGCAAAACAGCCAGCTAGCATCAAATGGCAGTATTAAACTCACATATATTATTATTAATCCTAAATTTAAATCGACTAAATTCCCCAATCAAAAGACATAGCCAAAACCCATTGGTATGCTGCATCTCACATGCAAGGATACACAAAGACTCAAAACAAAGGGATGGAGGAAGATTTACCAACCAAATGGAGAGCAAAAATAAATAAATAAATAAAAAGTAGGAGTTGCAATTCTCGCCTCTGATAAAATAGACTTTAAAGCAACAAAGATCAAAAGAGGCAAAGAGGGACATTACATAATGGTAAAAGGATCAATGCAACAAGGAGAGCTAACGATCTTAAATATATACGCACCCAATACAGGAGCACCCAGATACATAAGACTTATAAAGAGACTTAGACTCCCACACAATAATATTGGGAGACTTTAACATCAATATTTGACAGATCAACAAGACAGAAAACTAACAAGGATATCCAGGACTTGAACTCAGATCCGGAACAAGTAAACTTAATAAACATTTATAGAACTCTCCACTTCAAATACACAAAATATACACTCTTATCAGTACCACATCACACCTACTCTAAAAGTGACTACATAATTCAAAGTAAATCATTCCTCAGTAATTGCATAGCATTTCACAGGTTTAAATGAAATATTGGTTGGCTGCCTATTTGTTATTTTCTTCCCTCATTTCTTCCTTTCTCCATTATTAAGCACGATTATTGGCATAAAAGAGGTTTTCAATACCCATTTTTAGACTGCATTCTAGCCTGGGCAATAAAGCAACACTTACGTTCTCTCTCCCTCTTCCTCTTCCTCTTTCTTCCTCTCCTTCATTCTTTTTTTTTTCTCTTTCTTTTTCTTTCCTTTCTTTTTAAAATAAATAAATAAATAAATAAATAAATGTGATTCTGTCTCTAAATAAATTGATTTAAAAAAAAAAAAAGAGAGAGAGAGAGAGAGACTCACTTTGAATCCTTCAGAATGGGTTGGCCACAGAATACAAGAAAAAGAGAAAGAAGGCCTGTAATCCCAGCACTTTAGGAGGCTGAGGTGGGTGGATCACAAGGTCAAGAGATCGAGACCATCCTGGTCAACACAGTGAAACCCCATCTCTACTAAAAATACAAAAAATTAGCTGGGCATGGTGGTGCATGCCTGTAATCCCAGCTACTCAGGAGGCTGAGGCAGGAGAATTGCCTGAACCCAGGAGGCGGAGGTTGCGGTGAGCTGAGATCGCACCATTGCACTCCAGCCTGGGTAACATGAGTGAAACTCTGTCTCAAAAAAAAAAAAAAAAAAAGAGAAAGAAGATACAGCTGGAGAGGACAGTGGGGAGCTAGCGTGCTATGCTAGGTGAGAGTAGTAGGCAAAGTATTGTATTGCTTTTAAACAAATGAAAGATATGATCAGATATTATATAGTTTTAGAGCTAGAAAAGATCTTATAAATAATTTGGTGTGTCATCTTGCAATTGAGAACACTGAGACCCAGAGAAGTGAAGTGACTTGGACAATGTCATGCAGTCTGCTAAGGGTAGTGTTGAATCTAGAACTATTTGGGACTCTTTCCACGCCATCACATCTTTCCCAGTAGGGCTGATTGCAATCCTATGAGTGGAGCCACATTCTCCAGAGTTTTGCACAAGACTTTATATTCAGGAATTCAGCCTTATGTCCTCATGAGGCAGTTACAAGTTTGGCCTCCTTTAATGTGAAAGGAGGCTTCACCACTAACAAGGATTTTCCAAGCATTTCTGAAACCAGGGCAATGTTCAAGATGGAAAGAATTAGAAGAACCTAAGAAAAGAATGAAAAAGTGGGTTCAGCAGAGCAGAAGCCCTATTCTTTCTGCATCTTCTGTTCCACTGCCTTTCATTCAAATAACCTCAACCTCCTTCCCCTTTCCTTCCTCTCACTTTTTCCATGACCCTTGTTTTATTCTGGTTTCTGTTTTTATCCTTTCCTTTCCATTACTCTCAATTCCTCCTTTCCTATGCCCTAAAAGGTGGGCAGACATGGTTAGGATGACTGAGTGAGAAGGAGGTTAGGATCATGAGGAGCAAGCTCAAAATGACCTAAGTTTCTTTCTTTTCCCAATCAGCATCCAACCCAATATTAACCTTTTTCCCCTAACCTATTGTCAGTCTGCTGTCACACAGTGGGAACCCCAGCCAGGCAACGATCAGTGGTGCTGCACCCTCAAGGCTGAGCAGTTGAGCCATTGGACTCCCCGATCCTCCCACCAGAGATTAAAAGTGACCCAAACACGAAGCCGACTGGCATTCCAGCTTCTTCTGCACCATCTAGGTGGAGCAAGTGGAGGGAAGTGAGGCACTCGGAGGTCAGCCATTCTTGTCTGGTCAGGCCTGGCTGCTGGGCCCTGGCAAGTCCGCCAGAGAGGCTGCAGCTGCTGCCCTCACCTGAAGCCAGGCTGGGCTCTGGGGCCTGGGCCTGGCTGGATGAGTGGGAGAAGGGAGGAAGATTTCCTTATCCTCTGCTCTTTTGAACTTGTTTGGATGCCAGCAGAAAGACCGCCAGGGATTGGGGCACTATGAGAAGGGAGAAGATGACACTCCTCCGGAGGGAGTCGCCAGGACTCTGTGTGATGTATTGGCCCTCGGAAGCCAATCTCACTTGCAGATAAAGCGCATTTGTTTTGTCCAGCTTGGAACTGACAGGAGGAGGTTTGCTGGCGGGGTGGCTTCCGGCCTCTTCATCCCTCTTCTGGTAAAACCACCTCTTAGGGGAAGGCGTCTAGGTTGTTTCCTCTCCTCTGTGGCTGCTAAGCACCTGCTGGGTGTGGGGCCTTCTGCTGGCTCCAAACAGCCTCCACCCCACAGGGACTTCTTGCAGCAGTCACCTGAGCCACACAGGCTTCTAGCAACAGGCTTGTTGACAGGGAGCAAATGACTGATGAGACTAGAGGATCTCACCCCTTTCCCAGGAAGAAGATGAAAGCAGCAACGAGCTCAAATCCAGCAGAGGCAATTTCTGCTCTGCCGGGCAGCATGGCTGGGCCTGATGGAGCATATTGGAAAGGAATGCGCCCATGAAAAGAGGGTGGGAGAGGGAAAGCTCACCGGCAGGCAAAGGCTCTGCTCTTGTCCTTGTCATCAGTCTGGCAACCTAGAAAGCCCTGGAGTCTATGGGAAAATCACCTCTAGCCTTTTTATATTCTGATTTAAGTTTAACACATTACCTATTAGGAGCTTCCTGCATTTGCATTTAACAAAATAGCCCAATTGTAAACACATTGTCCTTTTCTATACCACCTCCTTCCGTTTCTCTTTGTAAGTTCACATTGGAAGATCATTTATTGGGTCATTCAGAGATTCTGTAAATATCTTTGAGTGCCTATACCAACAAATCTCCAGTATCTGCAGTCTCTGGAAAACAAAAATGAGTGACATCAGGTTGTGTTCTTAAAGAGTTCGTTGTCCTAGAAGAATGTGTAAATGAATTATTGAGGTCCAGTGGTACAAAGACTTTGAACAGCTATGGTGTCCAGTTCTGGGAGCTCAGGGCAAATCAGAGACTATGTTAGAGAAGATAATAACATTTGCCATAGGAAAGGAAGGAAGAGTAGGGAGAGAGAATAGCAGAGTCAGAAGCGAATGGGCTTAAATGGTAAGATGTGTTCATAAGTTATGGGAAACCTTGTGTTATTTGGACTGATGCAAAGGTTTCCTGTCGAACAACATAGAAAAATGGTCCTAAAGAGGAAAATCAGGATACCCTTGTCCCCCATACAAAGTTCTGTGTGCTATGGTATTGGCATTTGTATTTCATCTTATGGGCCAAGAGTTCCCAAAGTTTATGAATGTGAGAATCCCTTTCTTTGACCCCAAAAATTAGGAAATTAGGAGAAAACAGGGAGCCCATGGAGGTTTTTAAAAAGGGAGGGTCCTTAAATCTTAATGTTTTAGTTCTTTCTTGATAAGTATGGAAAAATTGCTGATGCATTATGCTCCTTACCTCACTTTGGGTGCCAGAAATTCCTAAGCCCCCACCTGTATGCCATGCCCTATTTTACCCTGCCCTCAGTCACCGACCACAAAGGCCACACCCTACCTACTCCCTACCTTCCCTGCCCCCAGATTTGCAACTCAATGAAAGTGAGAGTGTCCAGGCATTCAGGGCCACTGCTGGTCTCCGCGATTTGGGTAGCAGTGGACCCCTGGGCCCAAACTCTCTTTTCTCGAAAAATAAATAAATAAATAAATATAAAGGAGGAGAGTCTTTACTAGCTTCCTTGCTTGTGCAAGAAGGAAGGGAATGGAAGGATGGTCAGATATTTGATATTCCCCTGTTCTGTGGTCTGACTCCTCGCTCTGCACGCAATTGCTTAAGGACAGCAACTCTGCCTCTCCTGCTCTTCTTTGGATCCTCTGCACCCAGAAGAGTACCCAGCACACAGTAGGGTGCAGTGAATGTCTGCTGACTGACTGATGAGTTGGGATACATAGATTTGTAGGTCAATTGATTTAAGTACCTGTGTTAGCACCAAGAACCCAGTAAGAGCTTAATAAATGTTTGACAAAGATGATGCAAAGATTACAATCAAAAGGAAAGGGGGTGTATTTGTTTATTGTGGCTGCTGTAACACAAGGCCACAAACCAGGTGGCTTAAAACAAGAGAAGTTTATTTTCACACAGTTCTGGAGACCGGAAGTCTAAAATGAAGATATCGGCCCGGGGCTGGATCCTTCTGGAGGCTCTGAGCGGTCATCTGCCCCATGCCTTTTGCCTAGCTTCTGGCATTTGCCACAATCCTTGGTGTTCCTTGCCTTACAGATGCATTGCCCCAATCTATTTTTATATTGATTTCTAATTTTATTATATCATAGTCAAAAAATATTGTTTTTACTAAATTATTTAATAGTTGATGAGATTAACTTTGTAGTCTAGTACTAAATAAATTTAAAAATTTTTTTACTTGTGTTTTAAGATATGTGTCCAGTTTTCTGTACATGTCCATTGGAACTAACATGATAATTATATTTTTTCAATATTTAATATTCTTACTATATTTTTCTTTTCTTTTTTTTGGGACGGAGTTTAGCTCTTGTTACCCAGGCTGGAGTGCAATGGCGCGATCTCGGCTCACCACAACCTCCGCCTCCTGGGTTCAGGCAATTCTCCTGCCTCAACCTCCTGAGTAGCTGGGATTACAGGCACGCACCACCATGCCCAGCTAATTTTTTGTATTTTTAGTAGAGACGGGGTTTCACCATGTTGACCAGGATGGTCTCGATCTCTTGACCTCGTGATCCACCCGCCCCGGCCTCCCAAAGTGCTGGGATTACAGGCGTGAGCCACCGCACCCGGCCCTGTTACTATATTTTCATATGTTTATTGCTTTTTGAGGGAACTATAGTAGCCTTCCTCTATAATTGTAGAGTCGTCCATTTCTCTTTATAATTTTTTTCCACATTGAATAAATGTTTAGATATACACAGATTCAGAATTTAACATATTATTGTTAAACTGTTTGTTTTATTATTAAATAATAATTTCATTCCTGATAATATTTTTGCCTTAAATTTCACTTTAAGTAACAGTTTGCTTGACATACATATTTTCCATCCCTTTATTTTCTTAAGTTTTGTCCCATGCTTTCTTTGTATCTCTTTTTATTTCTTCAGCTTTTAAATTTGTTTTTATTTTACTAGATTCTTTAGTTGAATACATGTTCACCGTTCTTCTTCATAGTGGGCACTTATATTTCTGTTGGTCAAGCTACTCTCTTTTCTCAAATAAAAAATACCCACTTTCTTTTGCGCTCCACCCCCTCTCTAACACATGTTCTCAATAGGAGGTATATTGCACCTGCCTCTCTGGCCCAGTGATTGATATTGGTCAAGAGGTAGGAATCTGATTATACTAGACCAATCAGAGTTCTGCTCCAGGATTATTCAAACTGGAGCTGAAAGAAATAGGGAGGAGGATGGGAGGAACCTTTTCCTCTATGATGGCATAAATAAGAACCTTGATGCCACTCCATGGAGAAACTCAGTCTGCAAAAGGAGAGAGCACAGCTGACACACAGATGGAAGCAGGAACAGGAAGAAGGAGAAAGAATCCTGGGACAACTGAGCACCAGCAATGTCCATCCATACTTCCCATTGGTGAAATGATAGGTGTTCCTTTTTGTTCCAACTAGTTAAGGTTGGATTTGCTTCTATCCATAAGATTCCTGAATAATATTTGTTTTAATGATGAAATGGGAGGGAATGATGGGAGGTATGAATACAGCTTTCACTGCATCCTTTAAATTTTGCTATAAACTGTTCACATTACTGTTAATTTGTAAATTGACCAAGAGTATCTAGGAGAGTATTTTCTTTTTCAAATGTATACAGTTTCCTCTGTTTATGTTGTTTAATTTTGTGCTATTCATTTCTAGTTCGGCTGTGTTGTACATAAAGTATGTAGCTCGACCCCAAGCTGTTTCTATTTTTGGAATGTATTGGGATTTTCATTATGGTCTGTTTTGAGGTCAGTTATGAGAACAGCTTTTGTAAATGATCCATAGGCATCAGAAAGAAAGGTATGTTTTCGATGGTGTGTTATCAATGAATAACTCTTAATACTATTAGTAATAAAAACATTAACATTTGATAAAAAATAATTTTAGTAACATTTAATGTCCCTTATTTTTAGTTTACTTAAACTATCAAATACTAAAAGTGGCATATTAAATTCATCCACTATTATTGTATTTCTGGTGATTTCTACTACAGTTACTTTTATATTTTTAAAATACATTCAGCCTATACTTTTCTAAATACCAATATTTAATAGTTACAGATTGAAATAGAAACTTGCCTTTCCCAGAAAATCCTCCATGAGCCCTATTCCAATCACAGTCCCTTCCCTTCCCCTAAAAAAAGAGCTCTGTCCAGACTTTACTCATAATCCCTTCCTGCATGCCTTTAGGGTTTGTTTTATCCCTGAGTGCATGTCTTTTAGTCTTGCCTATCACTTTAAGTCTTTTTTGGTCTTCATGTTCCCTCTATGTCTTTCTTTTCCTTATAAATCAAGCATTGAAGAATCAAAGATTTTAACCTGTAGAGTATCCATGGCCTGTGTTTGCACAGCACTTGCTCTTGGTGCACCTCAACATGTTTTTGGTCCTTGGATTTTTCTGCAAATGGACAGCTGGATCCAGAGACATTATGTACCTCCTATTATTTTCCCAATCCCATTATCCCATTGGCAAGATAATAGAAGGCACATTATGTATGGTTCCTCTGTTTTCACAATGTTAATAGCCATTAGTGATCAGAATTGCAGGTTGAAGCATGGTAACATTAAATTTTGTCATTTTGTTTTCATTTATTAGTGAAATAATTTTATAAGATGTTTCCCCTCATCTACCATTTGGTTACTCCATGGTACAGATCATACACAAAAGAGCGGGATTCTTTTGTTTATTCACCCAGTTTTCAAGTTAACATATTAATTCCCTGTTATCCTCAGAAAATAACCAATTGGTTTGTTTTAAAATACCCCATGGATTTAAGACCACTAGATGAGTTTCGATCTCTTCCAATAGATCTGACAATCTTGGCTCTCAAATACACAAGAGATGATAGAAGTAGAATACCTCATAATTACTCATTGCTTTATCCACTCTTCACATACAACTGTCTTAGAATAGCAACTTAATATTTCTACCACCAATTATAATTACTAGAAATAGTTCTAATTTTGATTTGCTCTTGTTTTCACCATTCTTCCTCACATTTTTATGGTTGGGTTGTATCTATATTTTCATATCTTTTAGCCATTACATATTATAACCATTCCCTTTTAAACTTCATACAGTCTTATTTCTGCAAATAATTGTATATTTAATACTTAACACGTGTCTTTAGGTTGTTGTTTTACCCATCATTTTGCTTGCCTAAAGCCTGCTTTTTTCAGTAGATTCTTTATTAAATCTCATGGGAACAATATTTCTTGAGTTCTTAAAAGTTTATAACAGATTATATTTATATTTGAAAGAAAATTTTACTGGGCAAAATTATTGGCTCATATTTTTTTCTTCACTATCTTAAAAATGTTGTTTCATTTTCTTCTTGCACAAATATTAATGTCAAAAGTCTGAGGATAATTTAATTATCTTTTCTTGTAAGTTATTGCTTCATTTTGCCTAGACATTAAAAACATTTTTTTTCTTTAATATCCTGTAATCTTGCTAGAATATATCTTGGCGTTGGCCATTCTTTCTAGATATACAATGTACTCTTTCAGTATGATATTTCAAATATTATTTTATTTCAGTGAATTATCCTTGAATTATAGTCCTCATTAGTCATTCTGTTCATTTCCTTCCCCTCTTCTGTGGTGACTCTTATTATCAATATTTTGGATCTCCTTTTTCTGTCTTCAATATTTGTCACTCTCTGTCAACCCCTTTTTTGTCTTTTTCTTCTCTTGATTCTGATGTTTTCTCTTTTTTTGTTCTATTTCACTTCAGGTATTTGTCGTATTTATTCATTCTTGCTTTTCTTCTAGTTAAGTCATTTCTAAAAATTTTTTTCTTGCATGTTTAATTATTTATTGAGTTCTGTCATCTCATTTCTTAGGTTTTCTTATTCTGATTCATGTTCTTTCATGTATAGTATTATTTTCTTAATCTTTTCTGTTGGTTTTGGAATAATCTATTACAGTTTCATCTATTGCAGTTTTATGAACATGTCTTTCTGGCATGATTTCATTGTCTACAAGAATGTTATTCTACTTCTTAATCTCTTTTTTCCTATAATACTTCTGCAAGAGATTTGGCCTCGGTAATTTTCTTTGCTTATTTTTATGTGAATTTAGCTTTTCTTAACTTTTAGAAAGAGGTTTGGCTCAGAGATCTTTTTAAACTTTACATTGGACAACCTCTTACATTGTCTTTGTGTAGTATTTTAAAATGTAGTGGCTTATTTTCTAAAAACTCCTGGATCTGCTGCCTCTATAATTCTCCCAGAAGTTTCTTTGGTATGGAGCCCTGGTGGGTCAGTTTTGAGACTTCATGGAGATATACTGTTTCAGCCACTTTAGGCCTTATGGGGAGTCCCTTGCACTCACAAACTACTATTAAGGCAAAAGTTTGCTCAGATTTATCAGCTTTCTCAAATCAGCTGACTATGATCCCCAGGAAATAACTTGATCTATACATTCTCTCACTCATAGGTCCCTCTGCTTTCTCTATCACTAATGGAACACACACACTTGTGGCTATGGTGATTTGTCACTTTTCATTTACATTTGGTTGTGGAGATACCTTATCACCTAGTTTTTAAAATGATATCCATGAATTTTGTTTTGCTATCTACATGCTCTGTTTTTTAGATGTGAGGATTCAGGAATGTCCCAGAGCTATGCAACCACCACCAAAGCCGTCTTTCCTAATTCTTAAGATTTTATTAACTTATACTCTCTGGACCAACGAAGGGCAGCTAATTAGTGTTTTCAGCTGTTCGTTTATTACAGGGACAAACATAAATGATCTACTTCCTGAGCTCACTCTTATCCTGAAATTTCTTTCACATTTGAAAGTTTACTGAGTATAGAACTCTTGAATCTCAACCATTTCCTTTTAAGTTCTGTACAGAGTATTCCTCTATTCCCTAGTTGTCAGTATTGCAAAAAAAAAAAAAAAAAAAAAAAAAGTTCTGTTTCAGGTTTCTTCATTTATTTATTTAAGGTATTTTTGTGTTGTTATTGTTTATAAGGCTGGTCATTGTTGTGGTTCATTTGATGATAATTGTATAATTTTAAAGTTTTACCAGAATATATCTAAATCAGCTTTGCCAAAACTGAAACCTGCAACAGTGATCTTCAAACTGACAGACACATAGGCTTGGTGGCATAGAAAGACTTTCCAATTTGTATGTGGGCATAGATATAAAGGAATTCATTTCCAGATTCTCAGCTTCCACATGTAAATTTTCATAAAATTGATCTGCCTAGCAAAGACATGCAGTCAAGACATCAAAATGTTCTTTTGTACTTCCCCTTTCACAATCACCCTTCTGCTACTGCTATAGTTTGGATAGTTAGCCTTCCAAAGGTCATGTTACAATTCTATCTTTCATGTTGGAGATAGGGCCTGGTGGGAAGTGTTTGGACTAGGGCACAGATCCTTCATGAATGGCTTAGTGTCATTCTCACAAGAGTCAGTGAGTTCTCAGTATTAGTTCCTATGAAATTGGTTCTTGAAAAGAACATGGCTCCTCCTCTGCCTTCTCCTTCTCCTTCTCTCCTCCTCCTTCTCCTTCTTCTTTCTTCTTCCCTTCTCTCTCTCTCTCTCTTGCTCTCTCTCTCACTTTCTCCCTGCTCTCACCATGGGGTGGGCTTCCCTTTGTCTTGCACCATGAGTGGAAACAGCTTAAGGCCCTCACCAGGTATAGATGTCAGCACCACGTTACTAGTACAGTCTGCAGAACCGTGAGCCTAATAAACTTCCTTTCTTTATGAATTACTTAGCCTTAAGTATTCCTTTATACCAACACAAATGAACAAAGACAGCCACTTCAGAAAAGAACTCCCATATTCAATCTAAACAATCTGCTGGCACTTTCATCTCAGACTTTTCAGCCTCTACGGCCATGAGAAATAAATTTCTGTGCTTTATAAATTACCCGATCTGTGGTGTTCCATTATAGCAGCACAAATAGACTAAAATAAGAAGCTCCTAGGTAATTCTAGTTCCCAGTGTAGGGTCAGACAAGCCTTTGATTTTTCTCAGCTGAGTCCCCACACATCAAGGAGAGGAGATAAGCATCCTCACTATGACCTAACCAATTCTTAACCAAAGAATCTGTAAAGAAAACAAAATGGTTGTTTGCTTCTGAGTTTGGGGAAGGTTTCTTATGCAGCAACAGGAGCTGATTGTGCATTGGCCTAATCAGGAACCAGGAACCCAGGTGCCTTGGCCCAAGGTTTAAAAATTTCCAGGGCATCAAACAAAGGAACCATTTGGAATATTGGAATAGATGTTGATAAAATGAAGAACTCAAGCGACTGGTTAGCATGTATTGTTACATGACACGTGGTTTCTAATTCTTTGCTTTCAACAAAATTATAACAAAACTTCATAGATTAATCAGCTGTTAGAATAATTAAAATAATTTTTGATGTCTGGTAGCTGTGTGACTTTTGGTATATAAGTCATAAACAATTCAAATAATATACAATATTGGCTATAAAAATCTTTCTATTCCCATTTATGTGAACAAAATTTCATTGCATTTTCATTTATAAAAATAAAAAATAAGAAGAGTGGATGCAAGATTATGTTTTATCCTAATAGTAATATTCACCCATGATCATCTGAACTGACTAACCAGTAGATAAATAGACCTAACCATCTCATTAAGAACAGCATTTCCAAATAAAACCATACTTCTTGTGGTTAATAATTATTTATCAAAATGTGTGACAGCCGGGTGCAGTGGCTCATGCCTATAATCCCAGCACTTTGGGGGGCTGAGGTAGGTGAATCACTTGAGCTCAGGGGTTTGAGACAAGCCTGGGCATTACAGCAAAACCCCATCTCTACTAAAATCACAAAAATTAGCCGAGTGTGTGCACCTGTAGTCCCACCTACTCGGGAGGCTGAAGTGGTGGGATCACTTGAGCCCAGGTCAATGAGCCATGATTGTGCCACTTTATTCCAGCCTGGGGGATAGAGCAAAACTCTGTCTCAAAAAATAAGTGTGATGTAGTTACATCATTTTAATCAATTGATAATAACAATTGTATTTATATCCCAAACTAGAAAAAATTTGTTTAACACTTAGAGCCTATGGTCACAGAAAAATATTTTCTGTTTTTATCGAGGTAAAACTAGCAAAAATTCCATATATTTCGGGTATACAACATGTTTTTACATGTGTATATATTGTGAAATTACCACAGTAAAACTAATGAACATATTCATCACTTCACATAATTTGGGAGCTTTGGGGTGGAAAAAAGGAGATAATGGTCAAAGGGTACACATCTTCAGTTCTAAGATGAATAAGCGTGGGAGACATAATGTATAGCATGGTAACTATAGTTAATAATAATATACCGTATACTTGAAATCTTTTAAGAGGGAAGATCTCAAGGTTTTTCACAGAAAACTTTTTCAAGATTAAATTTAAATGTATCAAGTTTGAATTTAAATGCATATCATATTTCTGCTGTTGGAAATATAATAATCAATTTTTTTAAATCCATGCTTAAAATATATCTTACAGATAAGGAAAATCAAACTGAAAATGTAAAAAACTATTTAAAATTTTTAACTGTTAAAGATGAGCTTGTTCATATACTTTTTAAAGTAGATAATGGTCATTATAAAAATAATTAAGGTATTTAGAATACACTGGACACATTTAAAGTAGTGATCATATATTTTTGTTTTGAATTATTAATGTTCATAATACACTAGAAAGATCCTTATTAATGTTCATAACACACTAGAAAGATCCTTTGCAACTATTCAAACTTATGACCTCAACTTAGAAAGGTATGAAGCAGCCAGGTACAGTGGCTCATGCCTGTAATCTCAGTACTTTGGGAGGATTACTTGAGCCCAGGAGTTCAAGACCAGCCTGGGCAACATAGTGAGACCCTGTCTCTACAAAAAATATGAAAAATTAGCCAGGCATGGTGGCATGCACCTGTAGTCCCAGCTATTCAGCAGGCAAGGGAGCATGAGGTGAAAGCACTGCTTGAGCCCAGGAGGTCAAGGCTGCAGTGAACTGCGATTGCGACACTGCACTCCAGCCTAGGTAACAGAATGAAACCCTGTCTCAAAGAAAAAAAACCAAAAGGTATGAAACATTTACATTTCTTTGTTACCTTTCTTTACCACATTGAGCCTTTTTAATCTCTTCCTACACCCTAAACAACTTACTTTTAATCTTATCGTGTTCTTTATCAAATGATAAGAAATCATTATCTGTCATAAGATCAAAATCTTATCTTCCGACACCCTAAACAACTTACTTTTAATCTTAAACATGTTCTTTATCAAATAAGAGGAAAGAGGAGATGATGAGTCTATTGTCTCATCATCTCCTCTTTCCTCTTATTTGATAAAGAACATGTTTTGAGAATTTTATCGAGAACAAAAAACATATGCTTTCAAAGATTGATTTTGTATTCTTTCAGTTAACTGTTTTTTCTAACACAAGTTGTCCTTGGTGTCTTCCATGAACTGTTTGTTCTTTCTTATATTTCATAATATTAACATAAGCCATTTGTTGATTTTTCCTGTTGTTGGTTCATGTGCTCTGATTGTCTGTCTCCTCCTCAGATGTGTGATTTTATTACTGTATGTAAGCAATGGAGGTGGTTGGACATCCCCAGATGCATTTCTTCCTACTCTTGCCATGTATTTTAGGATTCTCTGGGTTGATGCAAATTCTCTCCACAGATTACAAAACCTTTGACTAGTGCTCCCATTGATGTTACTGAAATCTTGCATTTTTTTCAGTGATTGTTATAATAAAGCCAGTAGGAAATTATTAACCAGTCACCCTGGTAATCTATAAGTTAGGGATGGGAAGCTTTCAAATGTTTATATCAATATAGCAATCTTTGTTTTTATAGAGTCATAAGGGAATGGAGTGTGTTGAGGATGCCTCAAGTGGCAGGAAGACGTGTGTGGCAATGAATCCCAGCTCATAGTTCACTGAAAATCAGCATGCTGTAAGATGCTGATCTTTGATTCAAGCATTTCCTTAGCCCAGCTGCTGCCTAAGAGCCTTTAATTAGAAGAAACACAATACTTTTCAAACTATGATGTTGGCTAGCATCCATTTGTATTTGGTTCTTACAAAAGCCAATATTTAATGCCATCAGAGCTCACTCTGGAGAGCGTTCGTGCCTAACCTCCTAGAGCCAAAAATATCCCCCAGGCACAAACACAAACGTAGGTTCCATTCTACACTAAGTTAAAGCAACATATTATTTTTCTATAATCAGCAAAGTTGTAAGGAAAACAAGCACACAAAAGGCATTTCTCTGAGTAGTGCTGAACTGTGCAGATGACACCTATGGCATTTTCCACTCAGTCCCTCCTCAATCCACATAGTTAAACATGGGAAACTCCATGTGAGTGTAGTATGACCCCCATCCTCCACTCAGCTGATTTACCCAGAGCTGGGCACCAGATCCAAGCTAGACCAGTCCAGTGTCCCATCTCTCCAGCTACAGCTGACTGTTCCAGGAGTGAGCATCTGTGTCAAGCTGTGCCAATAAGTTCCACACTGAATACTTGGACTTGGGTCTGAAAGAATTAGATCAGTCTCTTCTCAGTGGTGGAGGGAGAAAGTCAAGTCATATTTTCTACCATGTGGAGAACGCCAGACGACACTAGGAGAGCATTCCAGTTAAAATGGAGGCTCATCTGCAACCCTGCTACTTCTTTTTTTTTTTCTTTTCCACTCCATCACCTGGCTGGAGTGCAGTGGCACAATCACGGCTCACTGCAACCTCTGCCTCCCAGGTTCAAGCAACTGTCCTGCTTCAGCCTCCCAAGTAGCTGTGACTACAGGCACATGCCACATGCCCAGCTAATTTTTGTGTTTTTAGTTGAGACGGGGTTTCACTATGTTGGCCAATACGATCTTGATCTCTTGACCTCATGTTCTGCCTGCCTCAGCCTCCCAAAGTGTTGGGATTACAGGCGTGAGCCAATGCGGCCAGCCAACCCTGCTACTTCTATAGCTAACATCTTTAACTCTTCCTTAGATTTCCCTTGAGGATCAAGAATCTTGAGAACAAAGTACCATTCTTGGTTAAAATGGTTTGAGTTTGATATCTAGATTTGCAAACAATGAATTTCTGACTTATAAAATGAGCAGGTCTGATTACAAATGAGTTACCAGTCTTTATTTTTATGAAACAGAAAGCAATATTATTCCTCTTGGTCACTGAATCTGTTCTTTTGTTCTTCTTCTTATAGTTTTCTTTTTTACTACATTTGGGGTTAGAAAATCCTTTCAAAATGGCCCCTTACAAATAGCGATTGCTTTGAGAGTTTATCTACATAGGACTGTTCCCACATGCACAATGCTTGATAACTGCAGTAAAATATCCAGCACTTGTGCCTTCTACTGCCAAAATTCTCTTAGAAATGGAAACCAGAACAGCCTTTTTTTTAAGATAGGCCATATGCCAAGATTTTGTTCATTTAAGAAAAAATATAGGAAGCAAAACAAATGAAAGAAAAACAAGTCATGGCCCCAAGAAAAATTATGCACATCATTCAGCAGCTGCTACACCAGACAGAGGGTACATGGCTGCCACATAGCATAAGTAGGGCTCCCCAGAAAACTGAGAAATCACTGTTCCTGCCCCAAAGGCAGAAGCCATGAGCATGAGTGCCCCTGTGATTAGAGGAGATGGGGTAAGACGGGATGCCATGAATGTGTGTGTGCGTGTGTGTGTGTGTGTGCGTGCGTGTGTGTGCATGCACATTCATGTTTTCAGTCTCTCAAGCAATTAGGATTGTGAATAAAAACAGAAATTTGCCCAGGAAACACACTAGAAACTGGCAGAAACCAGCGAAGACAGTAGGAAGAAAGAGTGGTGGTCTCACCATTATGCATGATTATCTGCATACCAGCTTTGGCATAGACACTCTTCAACATCCCTACCTTGTTTTTCCACCCTCCATTCTCAATTGCATTTCAATGTCACCCTCAAGCATTCATGCTACCAGAAAGGAGTCCTCTCCAGTGGATTCTTCTATGGTCAAAGTAACTCCTGCTGGAAATGCAATTCTCTCAGAATGCATACACATGAAGAAAATAGGGGTGGCTCTTTGTTCCCCTTCTGAAACATAGCAGGTTTTGATTTCCATCTCCATCTTTCCTTTAAAAATAGATGTAATTAAAATTTTCTTCCTGCTCTTCCCTACACAGCACCAGTTAGCTTTTACTCTCTGAGAGCTGTTTGCACAAAACCTAGAAATGAACATCAGTCACTGTTTATATAGCGAAAAGTTTATGAACCAAGATTTCAGACCCCTTCTTCATCGTTTTCTTTTCATTTTTTCTGTACATACAGAAGATGCTGCTCTTGCTGCAGGCGTTGGCTGCAGCTTCTAGCACAGGGAGTTAATTAATTGCCAATTTGGTCAAAACAATCAGTATCGCTGTATTTGTTTTAGAGTCTTCTCCTTTCTAGTTATACACTGAAGAGGAAACCATGGAATTAGGTATTGAGGCATGGTCATTCCACAAACATGGACAGTCACAGCAACACATAAGACACAAACAGAAGTCTGGGACTGCCAATTACAAAACTTGAACTCAGGAGCCAACCCCTGTTGCCCACTGTGTGTTTGAGGTAAGGCAGCAGAGCACATCCAGCAATCAGGCTGGGAAGATATTCTCTGAAGTCTGTTGATTGCTTCCTCTGTCCAGAAAGTTCTTATGTGTAAGACCCAGAGCAAGAAGCCACAGATGACAGGCAATGGATTTTTTTTTTTTTTTTTTTAAGATGGAGTTTCACTCTGTCACTCAGGCTGGAGTGCAATGGTGCAATCTCGGCTCACTGCAACCTCTGCCTCCCAAGTTCAAGTGATTCTCCTGCCTCAGCCTCCTGAGTATCTGGGACTACAGGCCTGTGCCACCACACCCAGCTAATTTTTGTATTTTTAGTAGAGATGGTTTTTCACCATGTTGGCCAGGCTGGTCTTGAAACCCTGACCTCATGATCCCCCTGCCTCTGCCTCCCAAAGTGCTGGGATTACAGGTGTGAGCCACCATGCCCACACACAAGGGCAATTCTTATAGCAGCTCTTCTTTTGCCAGATTCTTCAGCTCTGGTTGTTAAGTGAAGTAAGACGAGTAAGGCTGCATGGGTTGTGGCCTCTAGATTCTCCAGCAGCATTGCAGCTGTGGTCATATCCCTACATTGGCATTGCCACACAATGCACAATTGAAGACAGTCCGTAAGATACAAGCCCAGGTTAGGCTGAGGCTCAAGAAAGTGCTTGGTCAGCTATTATTTAAAAATTCAGCTAATATGGAACATGTTGGCTTGAATGCAGTTCATTTTGAAGAACTAGAATCTTCTAGGAGTGAAACTCATTAACCCTATCAGCCAGGACTGCAAACGTGTAGGGTCCACATTGGCACGTCAGAATCCAGTTCTAAGAATTTTTCTTATAAAGGAAGAGGACAATCTGTATGCGATGTGTTCTCTGCAGCAGAGGCTGCCCACAGGTCCTAACTGCAGGTGTGCGAGCCAGCAGCTAACCCTACACTGCCTTCGGGAAAAGCAGTGTGCCTGGGGAGGGTCAGTCACAGAACACAAGGCCTCAGCCGCGCAGCCTGAAGTGCATCATTGCCTCCTCCCATGCCGTTTTCTCAAACATGAAAGGAGAGATTGAATTAAATGATCTCTAAGGGCTTTGTCTGGGAGGAAAAGCCACAATTATTCTATGATTACTAAGTAGATTTCAGGGAACTCAGTGGCATATAAGGGTTTTTTGTTGTTGTTAATTACTGCTGTGATAAATGACATACTTGGAACATTATTAGTGCAATAATCAGGTGCTAGACAGCACACAACATACTCCTAATATTTTCTCTTGGGTCTTACAAAGTACAAACTGACATAGCAGAGATGATCAGTGTGTGAAGTAAGTCCCTTAATGAGAATTAGCTCTTTTTATGACAAGGCATATTTTGGTCACATCTCTTACATTGGCTCTCAGCCAGGGGGAAAGAATTATTTGAGCTCAAGATAGGAAACATTACAAAAATTAATAAAATATTATAGCAGCTTTAATGGATGTTATTACCTTAGGGGTTGGGGGATGGGTGGCTAAATACGCAATATGACCCCTGAATCATCTGTGCATAAGAGAACTGCATGAGCACACAAGCAGGCTCCCGCATATGTTTGCCAACCAAAATATGAGTGCTAAGTTCACACTAAGCTCTGGCTTTTGAAAGAAATTCAAGACTGATAAGAAAGAAAGAAAGAAAGAGAGAGAGAGAAAGAAGGAAGGAAGGAAGGAAGGAAGGAAGGAAGGAAGGAAGGAAGGAAGGAAGGAAGGAAGGAAGGAAGGAAGGAAGGGAGGGAGGGAGGGAAGGAAAGAAGGAGAAAAGGGAGGGAGGGAGGGAGGGAAGGAAGGAAAGAAGGAGAAAAGAAAAGAACGAAGGAAGGAAGGAAGGAAGGAAGGAAGGAACTGCTAATAACGGTTATTTAAAAGGGGACAAAATTATAGACATGACATATATTTCAAATTAGAATAGTGTACTAATTATGTTAAACAGCTAAAGGCCAAGTTGTGGAGACATTAGGGAGACAAAAAGAAAACTTCAATAAAAACTACTAAAAGACTTACAGAAAACAGAGAAGCTATTAGATTTATGGGAAAAGAACAAGACACTATAAAAAAAGAACATTAAAGAGAACAACAAATGCTCTTGGAAATTAAAATATGAGAGCAGAAATGACACATATTAAAAGTTTTGAAAATGAAAGTTGAGGAAATCTCGCAGAAATGTAAACAAAAAGACAAAGAGATAGAAAGTGTGGGGGTGGAATAAAATTAGAAAATAGTCCTAGTGAAGAATTTAGAAATTAGCAAACAGTGAAGAAATAAAAGAGAGGGAGAGGGAGGGAGAGAGAGAGAACGAAAGAGAGACAGCAGAGAAGTCATGAAAAAAATAATTTAAGAAACATTTCAGAACTTAAGAACACAGGTGTCCAACCTAAACAGGCTGAAAACTGAGAACAATGAAACAGGCCCACCAAGGCAAATCATCAAAAAATTTCAAAAGACTAAAGAGAAGATTACATAAGCTTAAGAGAGGAATAAATATATTTCAAACAAAGAGTCAAAAAGAGAATGATACTGGACTTCTCAGCAATAACAGCTGAAGGTAGAAATCACAGGAGTATTGCCAGAAACATTCTCTAAGTAAAAATAATGTGCAATCTAGAATCCCATGCCCAAATCACACTGAGAGGTAAAATGTTCAAGCATGAATACTATCAAAACGAAACCAAAATAAAACACTCCCACAGTGCACTTTTTCTCAGGAAACTGTTGGAGAATATCCCTGTGAGGATCACAGAGCGAATATCTCCCAGTTTTAACTTCCTCTTCCTCCTCAGCTCTGCTTTCAGATGCTGGGCTGGACTCTGCAGCCACCATTTCTCCTTTTCCAGCAGGCTCCATGCTAGTCTCTGCCAATAGGGGGCACAAGCAAGAGAGGCTGCAAGGCTGGAGGAGGAAGTGATGTGTTCCTGCTGGCTTCTTGTCTCTGTAAGTTTCATCTCAACTTAACGGTCCTCACCTGGGTAGCAACGGTTCATTCCAGTTGGCAGGTTTTATACATTATCCTTTCAGAGATAAAAGCTTTAATTGGTGCCCACTCCTCAGAGGAATGAATCCCAGCAGTGTCTCCCCTCTAAGCTCCAGAGCCACCCAATACTGGCTAAACAATGCTCCTTTCCCTGGGATCTGGATCCCAGCTCTGCAGGAACCCCTTTCTGAGCCTTCCCAATTGTTCCTTTATTTCCTCAGTCCTATCAGTAGCACCTGTTTCCTGTACTCCCTTTCTCTGTGACACCTTAGGTTTTGCCTTTTTTAGTTTACTTGCAATTCACTATAGATATCCTCCCCGTTAAAATAATTGGCGTGCTTTCTGCCTCTTGACTGGACTGTGACTGATACAATGCTTTCCTAGAATGATGGAGCAAGTCATGGAGGAGGAAGGCATGGGATCAAAAAATGAGATCCACACAAAAGTGGAAATACTTGGAGGATGAAGAGAAACACCAAGACAATAGCCATGCAGCTGGAGACCAACTTGTCCATTTTAGAGCACAACAAAGGGCTCTCAGAAAGCTTTCTTCAAGAAGATGAAAATCACAAAATACTTCATATGCTTAAATATACTGAGAAGAGTTTTATATTGCTGAAGGAAAGTTTGGGATTGAATAAGTAATCAGACGTAAAAACTAAACAAAGAAAGACAAATGAAGAAAGAAGGTACTTAAAATGCCAGAGAAAAATGGATGTTAGGCCGCTAAGGATGAATGTCCTTACTGTACACGGCTCTGCTATGAATAGCTTTTTCATGAACATTTTTACACAATAATGTAGCTACTTATTATTGATCTCATTCAAATTCTACTATATATACATAGGGAGGATTGGAAAATATAAAGTGTGTGTGTGTAAGAGGTCATATTTGCATGTGAAAGAAAGAGAAACTTCCATTTTTCATCAGGGGAAAGTCAGCATATAAGGCCTAAACTGAAAAAAGTAAACTTAAGAAGCTCACTTGCACAATGATAGGAATAATAATTGAGTCCGTCTCCACGGTTGTCAACATCAAATGAATTAATACATATATAGCATTTAGAACAGTGCCTGGCCAATGGTAAGAGCCATGCGTGTTTGTTGAGTGAATGAGCCATATGAATAATACCTGTATGGGTAAACTTTTCTTTAGATCTCACCGAAGAAACTTAAAACTGCATTTCTATTGCATTTCATCCATAGCTCAAAACAAGCAAGTACCTGAAAATTATTTCTTTCCTTGCTCCTCTTCCAGAAATCACCAAAGGTGGAAATCATGATGCAATGAATCAAGTTTTTTCAGAATTTTAAGGGAGAATTAAGAAACATCAGGAATGGCACCTGGAGTTAGCCAAACCGCCAGGTTAAGGGTATGGTCCTCCAGACTGCCAATGCTGCCCAAGACTTCTGTCCCCAAAGACGAAAAGTTAGGGTCCAATGGCAAAGTTAGACGGAAGCATCCACACAAGACCACCCTCACTCCAACTAAGTTCAAGAGTTTTCCAAAACCACCTGAGTTTCGATAACTCACTAGAAGACTCACAAACTCCACGAAACCCATGATATTCATGGTTACATTGATTATAGGGAAAAGATGCATTAAAGTCAGCCAAAGGAAGAGCTGTATAAGGTAGAGTCCAGCAAAATCCCTCAGAGTTCTGTCATCCCAGTAAGCTCACCCAAGCTTCTGTGTCCAGAATTTTATTGAGGCTTCATTACACAGGCATGATTGATCGATTGGTCTATTGATTGTCCACATGAATGAACTCAGTCTCTAGGTCATCTGATACCATGTGACCCAGAGCTCCTGCCCTAAATTCATAAAGTTAGTCTTTCTTTTGTAGTCATGCCCCATCCTAAGACTATTGCATGTGGCCATCCAAAGGAGGAGAAAAACAAGGGGGAGAGGATTTAAAGATGAGGGGAGGCAAGGAGAGGAAGAGACAGAGCAGGACATTTTCTTCCGAAAAGAAAGGAAATTAATTCCCAGAGTTCATCACCACAACTCAGTAATAACTGCCATTTGTTTTTCCCTCCACATTAGCCAGAGCTTTGTATGTTTCATAAATTTCATAACTACTCTATGAAGTGTTTAGAGTTTTATAAATGAGAAAACTGAGACTCCAGAAGATCCAAATAAATGACCCTATATCCCACATGCCAGAAAGAAGGCACACTGAGGCTGAGGCTGGAAGCCAGGTCTTCTGGCCCCACATTCCTGTTCTTTCCAATACAATTTTACAGTGTCTTTTCCCCACACTTATGTCAGTCTTCTTTGCTTTGCTTCAATCCTGCAAATTTTCAACTTTTTAAGTACTCATGACAATCTCTTTCCTTCTCTGTTAACTTTCTAAGCATCTCATAAAATTTTGTGAATTAAAAAGACGCAAATCCAGCAATGTTGTAACCTGGGAACAATAATCTTGGTCCAAAATTTATTGTCAAAGCAATATGCAAATTTTTGCTTTGTTCTGGAATTTTGTCATAATAAAGCATTGTCACTTGTCTCTTAGTTTCTTTCCTTCCCAGCCCCTCCACCACCACTCCCTATTGGTGAAGTTGGCATGTCAAAGAGCCAACAAAGGGATCTTCCCAAAGGCCTTCATTGTGTGCACAAAGGGTTACTGGGTTTGGACATCACGGTGGACTGAGGAGAGGCAGGGAGAGCCAAGTGCAAGACATTGTGACTCCGATGATTAGACTGTCCTATATCCAGTTCCTGTGATTGTTCCTTTTGCCATTGCATTGATAAAAATTTTCCAAACACCAGCCCTTTATCTAATTTTTACTGAGTGTTACTGGAAGAAATAATCAACACAGATCATTAAGTGCTAATGAAACTAACATTGGCTAAAATTGTAGGTGATAAAATTTGGTATAGATGAAAACCTGAAAAATTAAAAGTGGAAAACAGACTTGGTTGAAATAAATTTTTAAAACAAAATCTACAGTATATAAAATTGCACATGATTTAAAACTTTTTTAGTTAAAAATGGATCAAGTCTTTGTATATTTATATAATTTGACCTGAGAAATGAATTAGTAGAAATAATTTCTGCAAAATAAAACTCATAATCACAGAATATATAATTAGGTAAAAGTTTAGTTAAAATAAATAAATCGCATTAGAAAATAATTGATCCTAATTATAATTAATAGTAAAATAATGCTTTTATTAAAATGGTTTAACTATTTTTGAAAATGTTATCAAATGATTGAATTAACGAAAATTTGGTATAGATGAAAACCTGAAAAATTAAAAGTGGAAAACAGACCCTAAAAAGTATTAATTTTGGTGCAATTCTTATTAAAATGTTTGTATATATAAACACAGAGATAAAATATGTATAGAATCAATAAGGAAGTATAAAACTGTGGGGTCAAAACAGCAGCGTCAAAATATTATTTTTTCTTTTGTTCCTTTCTGTGAGCTGGATGTAAGATTATACAACCACTAATGTGGCCAAATGCAAGGAGTTGCTATTGAAAATAAGATCAATACCTACATAAAGATTGCCAATGTGAATAATTTGGATTTGGTTCATATATCACCTGAAATGTAGAAAATGAAGTCAAATTGTATCTTGTGGTTCCTGCTGGGGCTTATCCTGGACCTGGGACATTAAAAGCAGAGAAAAGCAGATGGCGCCTTAAATTGCTGGAGCCTTCCTTGCCTCAAAAGTTCTCACAATGACCTACAAGACCCCACATGATCTAAATCCCCTTCTACAGTGACCTTATTTTCTTCCACTGATGCCCCATCCCCAAAACCTTTTCCATTCACATCTGTGGTAGAGGAGGTTAGAGAGGGGGATGAAAGGAAAACGAGAAGTGCTTTAAGTAGTTCTGATCCAATTCGTAGATGAGTCAGCATCAGTTTACCTAACTTTTAGACACCATTTAACAGGTGGGCATCTGCCAGCTGTTAGAACTAAGCTCCCAATCTGAAACTCAGAGGAATCTACCCTTTGTCCTGTTACCCCAGCACCACATCATGAGCATCCCCTCCTACCTCAAACCACAATGATCAGAATTCTGCCCTCAAACTTTAGCTTCACTCTTAGGTAAGCCACCTGCTACCATACTAACCTGAGCCAACCCTCAAAGGGCTGGCTGTCATGAGGCTGCCCCTGCCTGAGGAAGACCTTACTTTTGTTCTGGTCATCTCTGTTTGCCTGAACTACCACCAGAATGTCTGAGAAATGTGTTTAGTCCATAGAAATGACTACATTTCTGTTACTCATTTTTGAGTCTGCCTCTACCCTAGGCACCTGTCCCAAACCAGTGACATGTCTGATTTGAAGTCCAAACCCTCTCTGTCTGCCAGTTCCTGCTTTCCTTCAGTCCAAGTATAACAAGATGAGCCATGGACTGGCCTCCATCTCCAAACAGCCTTCACTGTCAAGCCATTCTAACTCAGGCAGAGAGCATCCCAGCAGGCCCAAATGAATACGTGGTGATCTATAAATGACCATCATGTCCCTTGCAGGGATCTCTGAATTAAGATTAGGACCCAGGGAAATTATAGATTGCATGTGCTGAAAAAGTCAGTCAAATTCTTACCAAACACCTACTAGGTCCAGACAAGGCCTCAGCCCCAAATATTTCTTCTTGAAAATGAAATAAAACTATTATTCTCTGACCTCGTGACTGCTACCCCCATCTCCTCCTCTCATCCTTCCAGTCAGATTCACTAAAATTGGTTTCTCATTGAATTCCATTTTACTCTCTTAGTCCCAATTGACCTGGCAGTTCTAAATCCACAAGTTGTTCTGTAGAGCTAGCTTTCCAAAGGAGTCATGAGTTTCACAATCAATAGACATATTACAAAACAAAAATAAAATAGCACATCACACTGGGTTGAAGCCATCTTGTAGATTTTTTTTTTAACCAGAAGTGGGGATTTGTGATATAAGCAGCTGCTACAAAACCAAACAAATGACAGCACTCGACTCAGAGTTTGAGCCTATCCAGGGGCTCAATGATGTTTGCTTTGAGGTTTTGTGAAAGGTCATGAGGCCTAACAAAGTTCGGATGAAACTTGGCTGTTTCTCTGCTAGGCTCTGGCTCAAAACTTGTGGCGTTTCATGTGGTTTGGAGTTTTCAAACACAGTGCTTTGCACAGCACTAATAAATGATTCTCTCTCAGCATGGAAAGCAATTAAATGTATGGCCTCTTGGGCTTTGGTCTTAAAATCAGTATTTATTTATTAGGAGCTGGGAGAAGGGCTAAATGGCCTAGAAGAGGGATCACGCATAATGAGGTGAGTGAATTTGCTGAAGACACCATATTTAGATGAGGGGAGGCCTGAAAAGCAAGAGAGGAACTCTTGAGGAACCAATAAAATTAGGCCACTGGGAAACTTGCTAATGAATGGAATTTAGCATCAGCCTACAAGGAACAAGTTGGAACTGCTTGCAAAGCCCCAGGCAAGGCCACATGAAAGGACCCCAATACCATCTGTCTTCAGCCTTCACTGGCCACTCTGAAGGGCCCCTGTGAGTTTCTAGCACACACAGCTCTCAGAGCTTCCTCCACGGGCATGTCTCTCCAGGCAGGCAGCTTGGAATAACCCTCTACTCACACCAGGATGGGGCTGGGGGAGTCCCTCCTAACAAGTCTTCCTCTGGCTGTTCTCTTCTAACTAAGGGAGTGCAATAGTTTCTAAAACGATCATAACAAAGTACCACATACTGGGTGACATAAACAATGGAAATTTATTTTCTCACAGTTCTGGAATCTGGAAGTTGAAGATCAAGGTATTAGCAAGGGTGGTTTCTTGAAGCCTTGCTCCTTGACTTGTAGGTGGTCATCTTCCTTTGTGTCTTCACAAGGTCTTTTTTCTGTGTATGTCTGTGTCCTAATCACCTTTTCTTATAAGGACACCAATCATATTGGGTTAGGGCCCACCTATATTATCTCATTTAACCTTAATGCTTCTTTAAAGGCAAACCTCTCTCCAGATACAGTCACATTCTAAGGCACCAGGGGTTAAGACTATAATATGAATTTTGGAGGCACATAACTAGCCCATAAGGAGAGGCATCACACCCTTCAGTTCAGTGCTATACCTTTTCAAGCTGTACATCTGAGCCAACTCTCCAACCCCTATTGGAGAGAGATGAGGCAAGAGAAGTCCCTGATTAAGGAAAAACTCTTCTCCTTGTTTTTCATGCCTCCAACTGAGCATTAAGTTAATCAAACCTGAAAGAGTGAAAGTGAAACAGCAGTTCAGCCTGCTTAGAGGTACAGAAGGAAACCATTTAATGCTTGTTTATTTTCAGGGACAATTGTCTGCTTATGTGAACTTGCTGGAGTATAATAGCTCCAAGAAGACCATTCTCCAAATAGTGAACCCAGAAGCCTTCACTTATGGCTTCAATAAAAATTCACCAGTGAAACAGAATAGATAGCCCAGAAATAATGCCACACACTCACAACCATCTGATCTTCCACAAAATCACAAAAAGAAACAATGGGAAAAGGACTCCCTGTTTAATAATTGGTGCTGGAATAACCGGCTAGCCATATGCAGAAGATTGAAACTGAACCCCTTCCTTAAACCATATACAAAAATCAACTTAAGATGGATTAAAGAGTGAAATGTAAAACCTAAAATTATAAAAACTCTGGAAGATAACACAGAAAATATCACTCTCTATATAGGACCTGGAAAATATTTCATGATGAAAATACCAAAAGCAATTGCAACAAAGACAAAAATTGACAAATGGGACCTGATTAAAGAATGAGCTTCTACACAGCAAAAGAAGCTCTCAGCAGAGTAAACGGACAACCTACAGAATGGGAGAAAATTTTTGCAAACTATGCATCCAACAAAGGTCTAATATCCAGAAACTACGAGGAACTTAAACAAATTCACAACCAAAAAACAAACAACTTCATTAAAAAGTGGGCAAAGGACATGAACAGACATTTTTCAAAAAAAGACACACATGCAGCCAACAAGCATATGAAAAAAATGCTCATCATTACTAATTATTAGAGAAATGCAAATCAAAACCACAATGAGACATCATCTCACACCAGTCAGAATGGCAATCATTAGAGTCAAAAAACAACAGATGCTGGATAGGCTGTGTAAAAAGGGAATGCTTACACACTGCTGGTGGGAATGTAAATTAGTTCAGCCATTGGGGAAAGCAGTTTGGCAATTTCTCAAAGAACTTAAAACAGAATTTCTAGTCAACCTGGCAATCAGATTGTTGGGTATACATCAAAGAAATATAAATCATTCTACCATAAAGTCACATGCACACATATGTTAATCACAGCACGATTCACAATAGCAAAGAAGTAGAATCAACCTAAGTGTCCATCACTGATAGACTGGATAAATAACGTGTGGTACATATACACTGTGGAATGCTATGCAGCCATAAAAAAGAATGAGATCATGTCCTTTACAGCAACACGGATGGAATTGGAGGCCATTATTCTAAGCAAACCTACAAAGGAACAGAAAACCAAGTGCTGCATATTCTCACTTATAAGTGGGAGCTAAACACTGACTACATATGGACACAAAGAAGAGAACAACAGACACTGAGGCCTACTTGAGGATGGGGTTGGGAGGAGGGTAAGGACCGAGAAACTACATATTAAGTGTTAGGATTATTACCTGGGAGACAAAATATTCTGTGTGTCAAACCCCCAGGACACACAATTTACCTGTATAACAAACCTGCGCATGTATCCCTGAACCAAAAAAAAAAAAAAAGAAAAAGAAAAATTTACTGAACACGAATTAAAATTTAGAGTCACTGAAGCTGCAGCTGTGTTCTTACCGGGTCTCAATTTTAGTAGAAGATTCTGACAATTAAAAAACAAATAATTTGGTAGGTAAATAAATCTTCATTGCCCGAATTAATGCACCCAACAATGATTGGAAGATTGATTACATTAGTGATGCCAGCTCTTTATCTGCTCCTCTATCCATGTCCTTTGCCATATGACTACAGTTACTCCTAGCAAGAGGTTGTGTCGATTTAATCACATGACTTACTTTGCCTAGTAGGATGTTGGCAATTGCGACACAGCAGAGGCTTAGAAAAAAACTTAACCATTTCTGATTCTGCTGTTGCATTTGGGACACGGTGCTGAGAACCAGCCTAGGCTAGCCTACTGGAGGAGCAGGAGAACTTGGGGAGAAGAGCTGTATTAAAACCATTTGACCACCAGCCAATACCTGGAAGTGTGAGTTCTCTGATAACAGGCTGGATGACCCCCAAATATGTAAGTTCGGTTGAGACCGGAAGAATTTCCCAGACTAAATCACCAACCTAAAGACCTCTGAGCTAGATCAATGTGCATCATTTGAAGCTCCTGAGTTTGGAGGTGGATTGTAATACTCCACGATGATGGCAATAGCTGATTTAGGCACTGAAGATCCCCAGTAAATCTAGACATTATCTGAAAAAGGTAGCTCCTTAAGGCATTATTGGCCATTAACACCCTGACTGACAAGGAGTGTAAGATCAGCTTGTCAAGGCTCTAAGAGACAGGATCAAAATAAGAGATGCGGGATAGATAAAAAGTGTACTCTATGGTATGAGGGTGATGTGGGAAATGGAGTGGTAAACAAACTCATCAAAAAATTCAAAGAGCCATTGAATGGCCTGCTTACAATACTTCTGGGGCTCCCTGTAACCTTCAGTACAAAAATCCAGATTCTTTTTTTTTTTTTTTTTTTGAGATGGAGTTTTGCTCTTGTTACCCAGGCTGGAGTGCAATGGCGCAATCTCGGCTCACCGCAACCTCCGCCTCCTGGGTTCAGGCAATTCTCCTGCCTCAGCCTCCTGAGTAGCTGGGATTACAGGCACGCGTCACCATGCCCAGCTAATTTTTTGTAGTTTTAGTAGAGACGGGGTTTCACCATGTTGACCAGGATGGTCTTGATCTCTTGACCTCGTGATCCACCCGCCTCGGCCTCCCAAAGTGCTGGGATTACAGGCATGAGCCACCGCGCCCGGCCAAATCCAGATTCTTTATTCACAACATGCAAGGTCCTCCTGTCATGTGCCTGAAGTTTTCCCTCCAGATTCACTCTCTTCTGAGCCACAGAGGGCTAAATTCCATGGGCTGTGTCTACCAAGGTCTCTTGCTTTCTGGCTTCCTGTTGAGTTTGTCAATGAAGACAAGAGCCAGATTATTAAAAGTTGCGAGGACAAAGGGCTTGTATTCCTCTGGCTCTCTCCTACTGGGCTGTAGTTTGGCGGTGACTATGTTTTATATTTAAAGACCACGGCTTCTTCAGGGTGGTGCCTTCCTATAGCCAATGCTCTCACCGTTTCTCAGTAGCTCTTCCTTTTCATGGCCCCCCGGCCTAGGAAACATAACGCTCCTGATTGCTGCTAATCCTGGGGGATTTGATCATCCCTTGTTGACTTCCTTTAACCCAGTCCAAATATTATAAAAGGGCCCTTTAACCAAACATTGTAAAATGCCTTTTGATTACCCCCTTTAAGAGTGCCATCTGTTTCCTGCTGGGACCTTCCAACACATGACTTTTTCCAACCTTACTGATCACACATCACTCTTCTTACCAGACCCCACATTCCAGCCAGAGTTTCTTCCCTTTTCATGCTCCCATACTCTTGCTTCTATTGTACCTTTTTTTCTTTTCTTTGAATGCCTTTCCCCTTCCTTGGCCAGACTCTCACATAAGCTAAAACTGTGAACTCAGATGTGTCACCTTTTCCAGGAAAACCTCTCTGACTGCTGTCCTGCCACCACATAATTCCCCATACAGAGTTAGGTGCTCCTTCTATATGCTTCCATCACAGCCCAAATCCTAGTGTTTAATTATCATCCATGAATATGTCCACATCTCCATGGTGAGCAGAATGATGGCCTCCCAAAGATGTTAGACCCTAAGGCCCAGAATCTGTGGGCATGTACATGGTAAGGGTAATTAAATTTGCTAATCAGCTGACTTTAAGATGAGGAGATTATCTTGAATTACCCAGGTGAGCCCCGTGTAATCATAAGGATACTTAGACATGGAAAGGGAAGACAGAAAAGTAAGAACTAAGTATATGGCCATTTACTGGCCAGTGCTGTCTTTGGAGATGGAAGAGGAAGCCACAAGCCAAGGAATGTGGACAGCCTTTAGAAGCAAGAAAAGGCAGGAGGCAGATTCTCCCTGAAAGAGTCTAGAAGGAAAACAACTGGGCCTGCATCTTCACTGTAGGCCAGTGAGATCCATTTGGCTTCTGACCTCCAGAATTGTAAGATAAAAAATTGCGTCATTTAAGTCACTACATTTGTGGTAACTTGTTAACAGCAGCAATAGAAAATGAATATAATCCCCCAGTAGACAGACAGATTCTTGAGTGCAGGAGTCATGTCTTTCTTTTGTGTCTTCTAAGCGCCTCTCACAAAACTTGTGTTAGAGTGGTTCTCAAATACATTTGTTGAAGAAAAGATCTGCAAAATCATCCGGCTCACCCATGATGTCTAAATCCTTCTGGGTCTGTGGTCCATGTAACAGTTGTTTATCTATAGGAAGAGATCTGTAGTTGCTTATAAAATTTTTATAACTAGCATTCACTTATCAATCTTCCATACAATCATTGAGAAAAATTACTTAGCCAGTTTCCAAGGAGAACAAGGATACAGGAGCGTGGAGGCACTCACGATGTCCTCTGTCTTGGGAAAGCAGCTGTGGTACCAGTGTCCTGATTCAGGACATGCCCAGCTTCCCAGATGGGCAGGGAAAGAACAAATTTTTCCTTCCCCCAGAGCAACTGGCCCTGGTTTTGGCTGGATTTGGAAACCTGGGCCTCTTGGGCACTGCTTGCTACAGTTTGGCAAGGGCCTCCAGAAGGCTGTGCTGTTACTAGTCTGGAGCAGATACCTTTTATCATCACCATAATCTTGTCTTATAGCTGTATCAACAACAGATGATCTGCGAATTCCACAGCCAGTTCATGAGATGAGAGCTAGTGCCTTGGTTTAAAGCCCCTTTGACTTTGCTCAGAGCCCTGAGGCCTAGACTGGCTCTGCTTCCAACCAGTTATGTGACTTTGATTGATTTCCTTACCTAGTGAGTGAAAGGAGTAAACTTCTGTGGTAACCATGAGCTCCTCCATTCTAAGGGTCTATGACAATTATACAATTCCCAAACACACTGATGCTTGGAAAAATGCCAGTAACAAACTGCCCCACTAAAAAGGACATTTCACTGGGCTAGAAAATAAAAGAACCTGAGAAAGGAAGAAAATAAAGGAGAGAGAGAAGGAAAAAGGGAAGGCAGATGGGAAGAGGTAGGAAGAAGGGAGAATTTATTGAGCACCTAGTATGTACCAGCACCTGTCACCTGTCTCAGCTCACCAACACTCCAGACCAGAGCCTCACAAAATTTTCCACCAAAGTGCCTCTGACCCTGAAAGAGAGTGATAAAAACCTCTGGGAATCAAGCCTATAAAGTAGGAAATGTAAAGTCTCATTTTATCTTAAAAATAATGTGAATTTTCTGTCCTATACCATAAACAGGGGTTTTATTTCTTCTGTGGAATAAAACTCTTGCTGTAGGAAAATACAGCATGTTAACCCTGTGATATGCAAACCCCATTCTACTTCTGCATCTATCTGAGACAGAACATTCTAGTTTGGGAGGTAGGAACCTGAAGTTGAAAGGCAAGATTTATTCCTCTAGCCCACCAAGGTCATGAGAAAACTGGGATGTTACCTAATTTACTACAACCAGAGAAACCAAGCAAAAAAATTAAAATTCAATAGCCTAGAACTGTTGTCTTTAGAAAACAAGAATGCTCATTTTACTAGGGGAGCTCTACCTGCCCAGCAGCCTGCACCAGGCTCCATGTCTGCTGATGACTGTTTACAGCAGTGAAGCACATTAATATTCTATTTGCAGCATTGTCAGCAACTTGGAAAGGCAGATTTGGAAGTGTTTACTTTCAAAAGCAGTAGAAATCAGAAGGAAAGGCAACAAAAGTGCTAGGAAATAGAGACCACATGCTTCGCGGTTATGCAGGAGGGCCTAGTCAGAGAGACTTAGCTGCCACCAGAGGAAAAAATGGGACTTAGCAATGGACCCAGCAGAGTAAGGAGACAGCACCACGTGAGACTCCTGGAAGGCCAACCAGGGCCAAGTCTAGATGCAAAGGGGTTGTTATTATGAGTGGAACAAGCCCCATAGCCCATCCTCAAGGCAGCTGGGAAGTAAAAATGAACTTGTAAATACCTGCCAAATGATAAGTGCAAGTGTTTGCTAGTAGTATTATTATTATTATCATAATCACCATCATGTATTAGGAGTGAGGTCACCTGCTTTTGTGGTGAAATCAGCCTTCAGGAGCAGACTTCAAAAGCGGGAAGAGGACAGGAGACAGGAACTATTTTTGAGGCTATTTTTGCAAAACTACTACAGGGGTCTTGAGGAAGAACCTGAAAATTATTGAAGCCACTGCAAGGAGACTGGGAAGGGGTCTTTTCTTTTGGTCTGGTAGGAGTTAAGACTAGAGGATTCAAAAATGATGCTGAGTTATGAAGAAATGGAGCATCACACAACTAGAATTGGCAAGAAGAGCAAGAAACTGGGAAGAGGGAAGGGCGACATGACCTAGGACTTACGCTCATGGACATAGGTTTGACTCTTGACTAGCACATCTGGTTGTGTGACTTTTGGCAAGCCATGTAACCTCTCTGAGCCTGTTTCATCCTGTTTAAAATGAGAATAGGGTACCCATGTCAGCTTTTCTTACTATCAGCTGTTAGGTAGCTATTGCAAAGTAAGTGAATGATGCTTTTTCTATATTAAAATTCTGAGATTGGGTAGGGAAAAACTTTGCTAGGAAAAAAATTCTTCATCAGAAATTTTATTTTGGAGCAGTCAAGAGTTGGAAAGAAGAAAGAAAAGGAGGAAAGGGAGGAGGGGAAAAGAGGAAGAGGAAAAAGAAACCTTGGTGGAGACAAAGATGATAGGAAGAGGAGAATGCGGAGAGAGAATAAGGCAAGAATGGTCCTGGTAATTATCAACAAGGTAATTAACATGGAATATTCCAAAGCATATCTTCCATTGGCTCCTTCTTCTCAGCTTCCCTCACTCTTCAGATTAAACTTTATATGTGAGAGTTCTTTAGGGGCCTGGCTCTGGCCCTATTTTTTTTTTCAATGTACAAGATCCTCTTAGGCAATGCCATCCTTACCAGGGCTTCACTTACTGCCCATTCATTAATCCTCAAGCATTTATCTCCAGCATGGATATCTCTCTTGAGCTTCAAATTTGACCTGAATAGATCAAAGTCAACACAAAACAAATCTTTCATCTCTCCATAAAAATATCTTGCTCTTTCTCCTTTATTCTTTATTGAGGTTCCCTGCAGCCCCTTCCCCTCAAATCAGAAATTCGGGACCTATGCCCAGCCCTCTGACAGTTCTTCTGCCTTAATTTTCTTCAAAACTGGCTTTAACTATCTATTCTTATATTTAACACCCTCAACCAGAGTTTGTCAGTTGGTCTTCCCGATGCCAGGTCTATATCCACCCAATTTATCCTCTATAATCAGATAGAGATGATGTAATAGATGACATTCCCTGAAAAATACTTCAGGAACTTACCTTCTAGCATATAGGACAAAAATATAAATTTCTTAACATACAAAGCCCTTCACCTGACACTTATTTTTCTAGATTCATCTATCTTCCTCTTCCCTATTCCCTAACCCACATCAAGTGGTCCTAGCTGAACCACTTATTTGAAGACATTCTCTCTGCCTGGAGAATTTATGAGTATCCCATCTGCCTGGCAAAGTCCTGGCCAGCCTGTGAGACTCTACTCCCATGTTTCCTCCTATGAGAAGCCTTGTCTGACTATGCTATGAGCACAATTAAACATTCCTACACTAGTTATTTTTCTGTAACTCTTTTACAGTACCTATCATATTCTATAATTATTTGTTTAAAATATGGTCTTTCCAACTGAATTGAGAGCCCCTGGTAAGCAGCGATTGTGTACTGTTCATGGTTGTATTTCCAGTATCTAATAATATGTCTGGAACATGGTGGAAATCAATTTGTTACATAAACAATTGAGTAAATGAGCCTGGCATGGTGGCTCACGCCTGTAATCCCAGCACTTTGGGAGACTGGAACAGGCAGATCACTGGAGGTCAGGAGTTCCAGACCAGCCTGGCCAACATGGACAAATCCTGTCTCTACTAGAAAAATTAAAAATACAAAAATTATCTGCGTATGGTGGCTCACGTCTGAAATCCCAGCTACTCGGGAGGCTGAGGCACGAGAATCTCTTGAACCCAGGAAGGAGAGGTTGCAGCCAGACAAGATCATGCCACTGCACTCCAGCTTGGATGACAGAGCTAGGCTCTGTCTCAAAAATAATAATAATTGAATAAATGAACAAATAAAGAACATTTAGAAGAATCTGAATATAGTTATACCTATGAACCAAATCCCAACTAACCATAATTTCAACAGATTTAAAACAAACTAACATTTAGCACTCATGTTTATAGCAAAAGAGATATAGAGCTCATCTAGACACCCTCACGTCCACTCAGGTCCTGCCATCTGAAGTCACTAGTAGATGCTGTCTACTAGTGTTATGCACAACATAAATGCCCAAAACTTTAATTGCCAGTGTTGTGTAGTCAGAATTCTCTCAGCAGGAGAATCTAAGGAGAAAACAAGATTATAATCAGAAAATTTGCTTGATAAACATGCAATTAGAGGAAGAAGAGTCAGCTTAACTTACTCGTCCACCCAACCACTAAACATTCTCTCTCAATCCTTCCTGAGTTGATGGAAATGGCCCCAAAGACTGGCCGGAGTGACATCTTCTTTAGACAGTGACAGAGATGCTCTGAAAAATTGTATTCTTTAGCTTCTCATTTTCTAGACTTCATCCCCTTATGTTCACTGGGAAGACACAACTGACCAGGTCTCAATGTTAGACATGTTAATAATCACATAATTCTTTCTTGAACTTTTACTTTGGGTTCAGGGGTACATGTGCAGGTACATTATATAGATAAATTGAGCATCGTGAGGGTTCACTGTACAGAGTATTTTTGTTACTGAGGCAATAAACATTGTACCAAGAGGTAGTTTTTCGATCCTCACCCTCCTCCCACTCTCTACCCTTGGTGTCTGTTGTTCCCTTCTTTGTGTCCATATACAATCAATGTTTAGCTTCCACTTATAAATGAGAACATTCAGCCTTTGGTTTTCTGTTCCTGTGTAGGTTTGCTTAGAATAATGGCCTCCAACCATGTTGCTGCAAAAGACATGATCTCATTCTTTTTTATGGCTGTATAGCATTCCATGGCGTATATGTACCACATCTTATCTTCTTTATCCAGTCTACCATTGATGGACATTTAGGTTGATACCATTTCTTTGCTATTGTGAATAGTGCTGTGATGAACATATGTGTGCATGTGTCTTTATGGTAGGACAATTTATATTCCTCTGGGTTTATACCCAATAATGGGATTGCTGTTTTAAGTTCTTTGAGAAATCACCAAACTGCTTTCCACAGTGGTGGAACTAATTTACATTCCCACCAGCAGTGTAAGCATTCCCTTTCTATACAACCTTGCCGGCATGTGTTGTTTTTTGACTTTTTATAATAGTCATTCTGACTTGCATGAGATGGTATCTCATTGTGGTTTTGTTTGCATTTCTCTAGTGATTAATGATGTTGAGCATTTTTTCATGTGCTTGTTGGCCAAGTCATTTGCATTCTTACCAATATACATGGGTTAATTAAATATCTCAGCCACGATGTTTAAATTATTGCTTAGGAAATGTTAATTTTCTCAGGAGATTGAACTCATTCAAAATAAGTTTTCCTAAGCTTTGAGGGGAGCCTATTTTTATGCCTTTGTGCTGAATTTACTATTTTTTTTTTGGAGGTATAAATATTCTGGAGTATTAAAGCTCCACTCTAGTAGGAAGCATTTAACACAGATGAGGTTAAATATAAAAATACACAAAATAGGTAATAGTAATAATATAAATTGAGGTTGTGTCTTTCTTTTTTACTTGTTGAGGACAGTTCTAGAACAAGAGGATCACATAGCTTCTGAAAGAAGGAACCCAACCATGTAGGCCAGAATTCATCAATCTCTCCATCCTGACATGTCTATCTTCTCTACAGCATCACAAGACATTGGTTTGGGGTCTAGGGTGGAGGAGACAGCTGGCTTGGGCTAGAGAAGGGCAAGCACCTCCCACCGGAGGATCTGGAAGACTGAATGGGGGGCTGAGGGCCACTGGGAAAGCCCCTTGGTGGACACACCTGTGAGTGTTAAACACGTACAGATGGGAAGCCTATGCTTGCCTATGGTTTAGACACAAGATTAGAAAGTCATATTCAAAAAGTAGCTCCCAAGACCTCCCTGGAGGAAAAAAACTTTGGGTTAAAGGATTCTCTGGAGAGACTCAAAGCAATTTCTTCTCTCATTGAGTCATAAGATAAATGAGGACCCTTACTCTTGGCCTTTTTCCCCTACTTATAGTTTCTCCAGATGCTTGGAGTCACATGATCTACTATAAGCAAATTCTGGCTGAGGTACAACATGGGAGATCTAGATTTTGTGAGGCCTGAATATAATACGGTTATTGTAAGGATTAAGAGAGACAATATATGTAATCTTTGGCTTGATGCTTTGCACAGTGTAAGGGCCCAATAAACAATAGTTACCTAAGGGACAAGTCATGAAGCAAGGTGTCCAGTGAGGAAACTCCCTTAATGGTGTGGGCCAGAGATGAGAAGGGCTTACACTGCCACTATTGTATAGCAGTGAAGATGGAGAAGGTGGAACAGCGCTAGAATAAATTAAGAGGACAGGAGTAGTAGGGCGTGCTTGATGATTGGATTTAGAGGATGATTTAAGAAGTGGGAAGAGGAAAGTGCCAGCCAAAAAACTGAGGAAGAACAAACAGAGCACCAACCATCAAGTAGTGATCACTGAATGACTCAGTACTGCCCAGCCTGGACACACCTAGAAAATGTTAGCTAAAGAAATATTATACTTGTCTAAGTGTATAAATGTCAAATGAAGGTAGGAATGTATAAATTTCATTTAAAAAATAAATATTTTTATTCATACTCATAGTCTCATATGAATTAAATAAAGTACTGAAAAATGACTTAAGTTACCCAAAAGTATCATTATTATGTAATAAACTACAAAAGAATTTTATTTTGGCTAATAAATTATTAGAGATATAGACAAAAGAAAGAATTAAATCACCACTTTGTATTTTTTCTCAGGATAAAAAGCATTTTTTTAAATAGAGAATCTCATATGCTTATCTGTTAATAAACAACAGCCCAGTTAGGAAAGGATATTTGATTGGAAGTCAGTGTACTAGTCTCAGTTCCTTAACTTACTCTATGATTGTTAAGGGGTTACTTACTCAGTTTCATGCTATGTTGCAATTCTAACACTAGTTACATTGATGCATATAGCAAGCAACAAGGAGTCAAGCAGATAGGTCATCAGGAAGAGAGAAAACACCTGGTATGAAATGTACTCATCATTAGCACAGAATAAATCAAGATAGGCAAATAGGCTCTGATTTTCCATGTTATGCTGATAGAGACACTAATAAATCACAGCATCCTTTCCCATTAAATCCAAACATACACTTTATATATAGTTCAATGCTCTAAGTAGCTATTGGAAATCAAGAGTTGACATCACAAAAAAATTGTATCCATCATCTTGGTTTATCAGTCAGGATAGGCTAGGTGATGCTTCATTAATTAATAACTCCAAAATCTCCATAGCAGAAAACTACAGAGATTCATCTTTTGTTTAGATTACACATCCTTTAACAGCTGGCTGAGGGCTTTGCTCCACATCGTGATCATGCCCACTTCAAGGCTCTAGCTAATGAAGTACACTTATCTGGAACATTGCCAGTCAGAGAGGCAAAGGAAATGTGTGGAAACACAAACTGGCTCTGAAGGCTTTCACGTGGATGTGACACCCTGCACTTCTGCTCACCTCCCATCAATCAAAGGAAGTCACACAGCACAGCCATACCTAACATCTATTGGACAGGGAGATACAACCCCTTCATGGGCCTGAAAGGAAAGAACCTGAATACTAGACCAGCCCTGATGACTGCCACACTGGGATAGACCCAGAGGAATCTGGCCCAGCTGCAGAGCCCAGCTCCAATGGTACAGTCAGGTCAGTAAGCCCCACACTTATTTGTAGCCTAGTCTACAGTTAGTTCCTAGAAGCTTAAAGTCTATTTTAGAGGGACTTTAGAGGGAGGGTGATGTTCAAGAAAATAGACAATTATAATACAGAAGAACAAAGAGCCACCACAGGGTCATTAGATGCAGTACGAGCGCATACGAAGGGCAGTGAACCCACCCCAGAGGGATCAGAAAGGAACAATATCTAAGCAAAGACCCAGAGAATTGTTAGTAGTTTCACCAAATATAATGAGGAAAAGGAAGGAGAAAGAGCAGCTCATCTGCAGGCAACAGTGTGTGCATGACCCAGGAGTGAGAGGGAACAGGGTCAGCTGCAGGAGAGGCCCCAAGGTATATTTGACTGAAGACTGTCAGGGAGGGAGCCTGGAGGGAAGGGGGCTTAATCACAAAGGGCCTTGGTAGCCATGCAGGAGACTGTGGGCAATGAGGAGGCAGGACCAGTGTTATGCAGAGGAACCCTATAACCAGATTTACATTTTAGACTTACTCAGAGTCACAAAGCAAGAAGCTAGCAGAAATTCTGCTTAAAACTGAGTCTGCACAGAGTTATTCTGTTGAGAACATTTTGTGGCAAAACTTACAGAAGAGACTGCATATGTTGTCACTTGCAAATGGAGGAAACGATGACTTTTTCAGTTTGATGTATTTAAAAATAACTTCCAAATGTGTCTTATTTTTCCTTGGCCCTATTTAGGAAAATATCTTTGAAAGCAGAATAGCATGCCCAGTGCAAAGCATCCTTACCAAAAACTAGTGAGAGGGTCAAATCAGATCAAAACCCAAGCTGGCTCCAGACACAAGCCTGTGAGATGCTTCTGGCCTTCAGGCACAGTAGGAACATCTGCTGGTGGGACTTGAGAGATAGGCTCAGGTTCTCGAAGGGCTTCCCTAGAACTGGAGAATGAGGAATTCCATGTGTGCTTGCATATGTGTTCTGCATCTTCATCTGCTGCATGTGCTGAATCCTGAAAGGAACATCTGCCTAGCAGGGAGTGCAGATGGCCAGATCTCACTGAGTCAGCAAACAGAGCCCTTGCAAGGGGTCGGTCCTCAGGTACAGGCTGCCTCAAGGGGACCCTCCTACCTCGGAGAAAAGCTGCAAGCATCCCGGAGTTCCTGAGCATGAGAGCCAGGTAGACTAAAAAATCTACAGGAAGAGGATTCCATCTGTGCCATCTCAGAAGCCAGATCTTCTTAGAAGATCTATGCTCTCTTTCGAAGACCTTCCCACAACCCAGAACATCACTAAAGGAGGATGAAATTCTTTTTAGACTTCTGTTTCCTGAAGTTAATCATATGGTTCCAAATGCAGCTCCCTATTGGTTCTAAGCAATATGCCCTTTGAGGGCCTTTTCAATTCACTTGTGACCTGCTTTCGATCCATTTTGCGTAGCCCTCCAATTGCTAGGCATTTCCCCATGAAACTCAGTATAAGACAGAGTTTCGTTTCTTTTCCTGGTCTCTGTCAGAAGCAGAATGGCAAGGAGGAATGTATACTGGGTTTCTTTTTTTGAACAGTTTTCATTTTCACACTTCACAGCAGTGAGATTTTTTGTGGCAGGGATTACCCAAAAAACATGAGCCCCTTTTCCTGAGATATTGCCCAACTCCACAAACTATTCAAATTTCAGTACTTTGAATTCTAACCGCATCGTTATGTGCACAGAATTATACATTTTTATAAGCTTAGATAAATGCATAAGGATTTTTTTTTCATCTAAGGATTTTGATTTCAAAAGTAAGCTCTGTTACAAAACTGTAGTCTTTTCTTTGAGAAAAAAGATTTATATTATAGCTCACATACAAAAAAGCACTCAAGAATTATGCTATAATGTAGCATAAAATGTATTTTCAATATACAGACACTTACCAATTTCTTTCAAAATGAAACTATTCTGTAGTAACTGGAAGAGATGAGCTCATGAGAAATGGCAACATCACTTGTTCATACCAGCTGCAAGTTTTACGAATTTTACAAATTAGTCCTTGGCTTATAGCTACCTCCAAGGCAGTATCACTCTGCAGCATCAAGAGGGCAAACTTAAATTAGAAGAAAAAATACATTGTTCGTAGGAATCCACTGGGATCCCAGCCAGAACACTTGCAGGTTAACATAAGAACAGGTTCCGGCAAAGAAAGAAAGAAATATGGTTTCATTTTAAGTTAATTCAATATCAGTCTAGTTGGGCTGAATTTCTGATTAGTTTAAGGTAAATAAACTTATTTCTGGAGGACAAGTGACTGCTTCCCTTTCTTCCTTACATTGAATTATTCATTCTTTCTCTCTTCTGTTCCTACAAAGCATGGTTATTTATGCGTTTTATAGCTGGCTTAGTAAAACCTTACTCACTTTCTGCTCAACTCTTACTATTGGTCAAAGAAGACTCTTTCATTCATAGGATAGAGGGGATTACGTGGGGCAGCTCATTGAAATGGCCAAAACCACCCAAGTCTGCAAGTGGCTGACAGGGAACCTCAATATTAAAATTTCTAAAAGAACAGCCAATTCCAAATATGAGTTTTTGAGAGCAAAAATGCAGTGATACTGTTACTGTCTTGATTGTCTGAACAACCTATGTGAGGTTACACAGCATCCTCTACTTGGAAGGAAGGCAGAAAATGTTGACCACCGGACTCAGCTGTCTCTTTTGGAGCCAAAGCATGAAGCAGTCTTGATCCACCACAAGATCACAAATATCCACCTCAACATGTTTTCGAATGTGGGTTTTATTATTATTCAGGTGTGAAAAGGCCAACAGATCAAGAGACAGTTGCCACTGAAAACACAGTACCTTCTTTTCAAAAGGTAGCTGAAGGGTTGGGGAGTGTACGGAGTCTAATTGTGAACTAAGAGGTGAACATGTTGCACCTGTTATATTCCTCGCAGGAGGAACCCAGACTTTGACATGAATGCTGAGAAAGTTTAACTTGGAAAGATTGCTGAAAGAGAACAACACTGGAAACAAAAGTATCACTTTCCCACAAGTCACACAGTTCCTATGTGCTTAAATTCTCTGCATCCTCAGAAACAAATAAAAAAGGAGGGAAGAGTATTAAAAGCATTTTAAAAATAAAATTTTCTAAGTCAAAAGTAAAAGAACAAAGCTTTAAAAAGAAGTCAGGTCAACGTCTGCTCTGATACAAATCCCAAGGAATAACGCTTAAAGATTTTGAAAATATATATAAATTCTTGGAGTGCAATACAGGTAGTTAATATTAAGACCAAAAGAATACCGGAAAACATGAAAGATATGGAAGATGAAGAACAGAAATCCAAAATGCGAACTATAAAAGCACCTGAAGGGCAAAGTTAATGATCAAGGTATAATTTCTTAAGATCTAGAATTTTAAAAAGAATTGATTAAAAGAACCATAAATTAATTAAACAGAAACTAACTCTGGAAGGTAAGTATTAAAATACTTCAACATTGAGAATAAAGATTTCACCATTTTAAATGAGCCGAAATTAGAATTTCTTCAGGTTTCTTTACTGCTATCCCAAGATAATAGAATTAAAGCTTCAGAATTTTTAAGGAAAAGAAATCTGATCTAAGAATACTATACACAGTCAAGCTATGAGTCGTAGGAAAGACAAAAATTTTCAAATAGCCAATCTTTTAGAAAACTGCCAGAACATGTTCTCTACAGAGATCACATGGGGTGTTAACCAGCTCAGCAAACCCTGGGACAGGAGCATAAGAAGGAGTTTTTGGAGGGGAAACCTGATGTCGAAATGAAACCTGGTAACCAGTAAAGTCAAGTTTCCTTTTCTTCTTTTAAATATAAGCAAATATTAGTAGGAAAAGATAGCGAGTTGATATTAACAGAATAAGAGCAAATCAGGAAAAAAAAAGGAGATTGATATTGCTGAAACATTTAACTAGTGGGGGTAATAATTTAAATAAAAGGAGGACAAAATAAATAAAAAATAATGAAGGCAAAAGTGCCTCAGATTAAGAAAATAATGAATAGACGAAAGGGGGAGCCACAAAGCACAAAAATATCTTATCCTCCATAGACAAGATACCAAAGTAATTGTGTTTAAATACACAAATGTAAAGTAATATTAGACTAGAAAACGTGGCAAAAGCGATTGTGGCTAATTTTATAGTAATATATTAATGACTACTGCAATTAAAGATGCTTATGGCCTGTTTAAAACTAGTCATAAGTAATGGTAAGTGTCGAACACTAAACTTTCAAATTATTCTAGCATGAAAAAGAATGCAATAAAAAATAAAATAAAATGAATATGTTCATACAAAAAAAATTACAGTCCATTAAAATTCATAATATAAATGAAAAAACATGGAAGTCAAAAAACGTAAAATAGGAAGATACAGAATTCACAAAATAAAGAACATAAAATTATTAGAAACTCATCAAGACATCCTACTTGATTATTTAAATCCATGCATGAACTTAGAGATGCACACAAAGCACGAAGAGAGTCAATAGTTTAAAATGTAGTGTGGGCAAATATTATTAATGAACTTTTGCATATAAGCAAAGGAGATCATTGTGTTGTGATGGCAAATTTAAGTTATTTATAAAAACATAACACTTTTTGGAAAAAAAAAAAGATTTGAATGCACCTAAAAATCAATAACAAAAAAATACAGACAGCAAAAAAAAATGTTAAAAACAGAAGAATAAATAAAAAGTCACATTGTATTTGGACATTTTTATTTTTATAACTATACAAAAATCTCTAAAGTTTAATTAATATTTTAACTGAAATAGAATCAGCAATAAAAGAACAAACATCATAGCCAACTACTTATTATTTCAGAAATAGAATTATAATTTAATATTTTAAGATCTCATAAAATACATCAAAAATGTGTACAATCAAATTTGTTTGTTCAGCAGATGCTGTAATTAATCAATAGTGTACTAATTAAACTCAAGAGCAAAACAAAGAAGACTACCACTACCCTTTTGATTTTAAAATGTACTGGAGATTTTTAATAATGCAAAATTTTAGGACAAATAAGAAAAATATATATTAGAAAGAGACAGATAAATTAAAAACTGGAGATGACATGATTTTGTATACCTGAAAAAAAAAATCCAAGAGAATTGTATGAAAACCACTCAAAGTCATGAAAGAATTTATGTAGAATAGTTAAAGTTCAAGATAAATTCTGAAAAATCAGTATCACTTCTCTGTGCTGGCAATAACTACTTAAATTATATCATTTCTATAAAAAGATAGATCCAGATTTCATTTAGAATAGGAAGGAAACAACAAAACAAGTAAATTTAATGAAAAAAATTTAGAAAGTATATTTTAAAAGACTAAATATTACGGCATTAAAAAAATTTAAATAAGTAAAGAGATTTATCATGTAAATTTATAGTATTCTTAAAAACTAGAAAAGTTTAATTTTCCACCTGTACTGTTTTACAATTGAACACAGTATCAATACAGTTATGGAATTTAGAAAACACCGATAGTTCACAAGAAAAAATCTACATGTGAGAATGACAAAAAAAAATCTGAAAAATGCACAATAAGGTATGTCCTTCTATTAGTTACTAAAATTTATAATAAGAAAATAATAATTCAAATGGAGGGGTGTCAGGAAAACAAAAACTATTCAATGAAACAAGAGTCCAGAAATAGACCCTGTTATCTATAAAACTCAACACTTGATAAAGTAAGCTTTCTAAAATAATCATAAGATAAATTTTAATAAATGATTAAAAATTCAGATATATATGTAAATTTTAGAAGAAAATATATTGGGAATATGTCTTACAGCAAATACCAGAATAAATTGCAGATGTAATTAAAGAGTTAAATAGAAAATGATGAACTGAGTCCACACAAAAATTTTAATAGAGCTCACTGCCATCACCACCACCACCACCATCAGGATAACAAGACTTAAAAGCAATAGACAACATAAATGTTTATATAACAAAAGGTGGTAGATTGTAAAAATGGCCACAGTCTTTTGTGATTCTTCTCATCAACAGGTGGAATCTATTTCTCAACTACTTGAATCAGGACTTACTTTTGAAACTTTTTAATCAATAGGATGCCATGAAAGTCATATTGTCCAAGTTTTAAGCATGGGCCTCAAGATGGCTTAAATGCATGCTTCTACTTTTTCTCTTGGAACCTCTGATACTGTTGCCATATGAGAAAGTTCAACTTGACCTGCTGGATGGTAGGACACCACGTAGGGCAGAGACAAGCCATTGCAGCTGAACCATCTCAGACCAGACAACCTCCAGCTAACCAGGCAGCTGCCAGCAAATGTTTGAGTGAGTTTAGTCAACCGTAATTGGCCCAGCCACCCAGCTAAGCCAGCCCAAACTGCTGACCCATGAACTAAATAAGTGTTAATGCTCTAAGCTACTAAACACTGAGCTGGTCTATTACACAACAATAAATAACATATTTTGGGTATGCAAACATAAGAAAGAAAACTATCAGTGCAGCATCCTTGAGAAACAGATGGGATTTATACAGAGAAAAATTAACTCAGAATATGTGCAGGAATCCTCAAAAAAGGATTATATTAAATGATGAGAAGAGCATGATGGTTCACATCCAAGGAGAAAGCTGATATCAGGAAGAAGTATGGGGCAAATGAGTATTAAACTCATTGGGATACAGACATGACTCCCAGAAGCTGGTTAGGAGCAAAAAAAAAAAAGAATTTCTCCTGTGATAGTAGCCATGTTTAGGGCACAGGGATTGAGCAATACCCCAGATGGCTAGCTTTGCCTGAAAGGAACAGAGGATATCCAAGACCAAAAGCGATGAAAAGTATGCTCTCTGACTACAATGGAATTAAATGAGAAGTCAGTAACAGAAAGATAGCTGGAAGATATCAAAATATTTGAATATTAAACAAGACACTTCCATATAGCACAGGGGCCAAAGACCAAATCCTAAGAGAAAATTGAGAATATTTGGAACTAAATAAAAATATAAGTGTTAATCATGAAAATTTGGTGGATAAAAAAAAAAGCAATGCTTAAAGTGAATTTGTAGCACTGAATGTATATATTATAAAAGAATAAAGATCTAAAATCAATAATCTAAATGTCCATCTTATGAAACTTAAAAAGAAAGAGCAAACCAAATCCAAAGTAAACAAATGAAAAGAAATAAAAATTACAGCAGAAAGCAATGAAATTTAAAATAAGAGATCAATAGAGAAAATCAATGAAACCAAAAGCTGGTTCTTTGAAAGGATCAATAAAATTGATAAACTCCTAGCCAGCCTAACTAAGGAAAAAGGAGAAAACATTAACTAAGAACATAAGAAATAAAAAGGATTCTCATTACCAATCCTATGGTCATTGAAAGGACGATAAAGAAATATTATGAATAACTCTATGCTCCCAAATTTGATAACCTAGTTGAAGTGGGTTAATTCCTTAAAATACACAATCTACCAAAACTCAGTCAAGGACAAATAGATAATCTGGATAGATGAACTAGATCTCTACATATCTATATCTATATACATTATACATATAGAAAGAGGTAGGGGTTCTTAGAAAGGTTAAAAAGAAGTTTACAACCATTGATCCAGTAATTTTTCTTTGGAAAATTAATATTTTATTAAGAAACTCAATATAATATAATATGGTGACTGCTATGTCCAGACAAGATGGAGCAACAAAGAATAGATTTCTTCTATCTTAAATAAGCATACAACTGGACAAACTATATGAAAAACAATTTTCAGACATAGGACCACAGGCAGTGCAGTAATACTGAAAAAAGGGGGAAAAAGTATGGCTTACAATTATACTGAATTTCAGCCCAGAGGCAGTCTCCAGGACACAGTAAAGAACTGGGTACCCTGAACAGAGCTCAGCGTTTTTTCTAAGCTGGGGAGGCAAAGATGGGACTTTAACACTAAAAACCTGAACAATAAATCAAGCAAGTCCTGCTAAAGCTTTTACAACTACGAACCTAGACTAGCATAGATATTGGTATCAAAGCATGATTTACAAAGGCTCCCATAGAAATGGAGGGACTTTAGGATTGGAAAATTGACCTTATTGGGATGAAGACTAAAAATTTCACTAGGATTCTGGGATTATAATCTAGCATAACAGCTCATTAAATTATCACCTGATAATAATTAAGTGCAGATTTGGAAATAAGCAGAACTGAGTTTGAATCCTGGCTACACCACTTGTCACTTATGTGACCCTAGGAAAGTTACTTAATGTTGCAGTCGTGTAAAATGTTCCACAGAGGGCCTAGAACACATTAAATTCTTGGTAATATGTGTTATCTATGGTTGTTTATCATGATTTGAAAACGTTAAAGCCCATTCATCTCAGGTATCACCCTCAACTTCTCATCATTCAGATTCTAATTCAGTCAGAATTAGTGAGGTTTGACTGTACATTGCATAATGTATAAATATTGAAATACAGGGTCACACAAGCAACTGATCATTGTGCTTTTTATTATTTTTTTTAAGAGAAATCATCCTCTAGATTTTCCTTTCTGAGAAATCCTTCCCAGACAGCTCCTTTAAGAGCTGTAGCTCTTTCAGGATTCTTCACTATACTGAAAGAATTTAACCTTATTTATGTTGTCCAGTCAAAAACTTGGTAGTTCACTTTTAAGAGCATGTTTTCTAAACATCTCTGGTAAATGGAAATTTTGACTTTATGCCCGGGACACCCTGAGAGCTGCTCCTACAGAAAGAAGCTAATAGGATAATAAATCCCAAGTTCTTTTTTAATTTTTTTCTCTCCGAACAAGAGTTGTTTTAGTTAAACTTGCATTCGCTGTTCTCTGAACACTGCCCCCGCTCTCCTCCGACCATTGTGTTTAGTACAGGACTTTTGACTCAGCCATCATTACTCACACTTTACTGATTTTACTTTAAACACTGTTAGCTAAAACGACAATTTATCAAGACTGTTTTGCCTAGCAGTGGGGGATAATTTATTTTCCCGTTGAAGGGTTTGATATTTATTAGCACGGCGGCGTGCCGGTCAGCAGAGATTCACACTCCAGGGGACAGGCTCTGAGACCAGCTTCAAGGCCTGCTCCACCCTCTCCTGCTCCCAGCTCCTAAAGCGACTCCGGGCTGGTGCCTGAGGATGCTGAGAGGAGAAACAACTGTGGGGCTCTTTCTTTTGGGAAAAGGAAGCTCAGGGTGTTCTGCTTCCCTCCCCTGGGAAGCTGGACTCACAGCTGTGAAGATGCATAGCCAGCAATCCCAGGGAGAGAGGTGAGCCCCCCGACCCTCTCCTCATCGGTAGAGTCTCCTAGATCCCTGGTGTGCAGACGAGGACTCATCACAGAAATATGTGTATCTGCACAGAAAACTTGCCCGACTTCAGAAGCCAAACAGCATCTGGTTACAAGAGATTGCTCAGGTAAGTTGGGAGCTGTTTGAGAAGTGGAGAATTCCAGACCTCTAATGCCAATGGGAAATGCCGCAATCTTTGTAGTGCAATCAGAGTGGCTGGCAAGGATAGGCTTTTAGTAATGGTTTACTGTTGAGGCAAATGAATAACTGAAAGAAAGGAATTGGTGGTTACTGTGTGCCTGTCACTGTGCTAGGTTTACATACATCATTTTTGTTTCATCCTTGTGATAACCCCAAGGATGAGTATTGGTATCTAATGGGCCCTGGAAAGTTATGTAAATTGCCTATATTTGAGAGTAAGTGGGAGAACCTGGGAACAAACCCAGATCTGCCTGAAGCCATGCCCTTCTGATGCTTCATACCACTTCCCTACCAAAGGAGGGCCGTGGAAAGCTGGCCCGGACAGTGTGGTGCTGGACTTCCCTCCATTGGAGTCACTCCTTGAGTTAGGCCATTATCTCTAACAGAAATATATTATCTAAGTAATTCATTAGCACGTAGGCCACATTAGCAGGAAGGGATTTAAGTTTTTTGCTTTTCCAGGATAGAAGAAATGGGACATGACACAGCTAAACTTTGATGCTTCAAGTTCACACACTTCTGGGGTTGAGAGTGTAAGGAGGAACAGACATAAAATGCCACACACTCCTGTGGGCAGACCCACACATAAGAGTGAGAGCATATGAAAACACACACCTGTAGGAAGACGAAGGGAAAGGAAAGTTTCGATGGTCTTTTAAAAAGGACACAGGTCATAAGCTTTCATGCCCCCATCACAGCCGATGCACCAAGCTTCAGGTTCTGGGAGATCTGAGGTCTTAGATGTTTCCAGACATTTGCCGTAGGCCCACTATGTGCAAGGCACTGTGCTGAAACTAAGGTTATGACACTGGATTAGATAGAGTCCCCATGCCTGAGGAGTTTATAGTATTTGCCCTTGAGAATTTAGGGAAATCCATAGCTTGTCAGGGGAAGGAAAAATCGTGGAAGCAACTTGGGAAAAATAGAGGAAGCAGGTTAGGAACGGAGGTGAGGGACGCTGAAGATGGAATTCAGCTCCTCCCAGGCCTCTGTGGAGGTGCCACAGCAGTGGCACCTGCTCAGGCAAAGGTAAAGCCCATTCACTTCACAGTAGTTTTGTCTTTAGAAAGGAGGCCTCCAGGCTCAGCCAGTCCTCAGAACCTACTGGCTGGTAGAACCTTCTATTACCTGAGAGCTCACTTGAGGGGGTGAAGGATGGATGAGGGAAAGGGATTGCACTCCCCTTCTTCTCAGCACAGAGGAATCAACATTGGCACTAACCTAGAGGGAACTGCCGCTTTGTCTATCAACCCTACTTTCTCCTTTGCTATCCTTAGAGAGTAGCCCTTCCTGTGTGCTTTTCACTCACTCACCACACTCCCCAGCCTCACCCTGGACTGTGTAACATTGCCATAAAGAAATGAGGTGAGGAACACGCCCGCACTGTAGAATGAATGAACTCAGAAAACAAATTCACTGAGGGATAAATTCCACTTTGAGAACTTCACGGAAGGCTTATTTAAGACTTGCAGTGATGGGAGACTGACAGCAGCCTGAAGGCCAAGCAACAGATGTGCCCAAGTTCCGCTGCAATCGCGTCACCATGGAAAGTGGTTGCAACACCCAAATTGACCAGCAGTTCATCAGGCCCTCAGGCCTCTCGCCCCTGCCAATCAGCTCATTGTTTGAAGGACTCAGTTCATTGTTTTGTTCAGTCCACCATGGAACCAAATTCTTTCCAGGGCCTTGATTAGGCTTATTAGAGCTCATAAAACTCAAAAGTATTTCAGTCTGTCCAAATGTCTCCATTTTCTTCTAGATATTTGTGGTTGGGGTATTTTTGCTGTCCGTTTTCAATTAGTAAAGAAACATAGCAAAAAAAAAAAAAAAAAAAAAAAAAAACTAAAAGAAGAGCAAATTAGAATCTGGAAGCACTGCTTCTTAATACCCTGTAAAAAATTGTGACAGAGGAGTGGCTAAACCCCTGGAAGGGGGTGAGATAGGAAACACCATCACCTTTTTCACATTTCAAGACCAAGTCAACTGCTGGCTTGTGGAACCCATGTCAGGCCATTCCATTACATAACATGAGCCTTTTTATTTTCATCACAAGCTGAAAATCTTGCTGATACATGTCAATATTTATTAGGAGTCTTCCTATTACACAGCTTGTGTGTGGTCATGGGCTGTATGCTATCCATTAATGATAGAACATTGACCTTAGTTCCACTCTAAGTTCATTGTACAGTTCCTTAGGGCCCGGCAGAGCACAAGACATTTTTGCCAAAGTTGTCTCTGCAACCCTTCTTCACTCTCTTAATTTTAAAACCAGTGTGTATTTTAACAAAAATATTATCCATCTGTTTCTGATTCATGTACACGTAACTGACCAAATCTCCTCTTGTTAGGGCTATTATGTCTCACAGGCTCTGCATTGGTGTATAATACCATGTTGAACCCTTCTTCCCTGAATATTAAGAAGCCTTATTTAGCCAAGAGATTACATGCTCCACTCCCTAGGATTGAAGGGGTGCAGTGGGAGGGTCCAAATTCCAAATCTTTTGGTGCTTCAGTCCACTATGGGTTTGGCAAAATGTCTCCATTCATCCGTGGTGATGGCTTGATTGAGCTGTTATTGCTATGGTGTATGAGTGTGATTGTGTTTGTGAGTGTATGTGTGTGTGCATTGACTCGTGGTGATTAAACATATTTTGTGGCATTAACTCAGACTAGGGGTAGGCTTCACTTCTCTGCAGTCAGACCAACTGGCTGACTTAGGGTGAGACTGAATTGAATTCCTCCTATGACTTCCACTGTGCTGGGTTTTATCCACCTGTCAACCAGGAGCAGAAAAATGAGAAGCAAGGCCTCTCAAAAACAGGAGGAAGAACTCAAGTTCTGGGAGTTCTCCCAGCATTCTTCACTTCAGGCAGCTTTATTCTCAGCTGGGAAGAAGGTATACAGGAAACCACTAGATCAAGTCTGCTCTCAGCATGGACAAGTGAGAGAAATAGTCGCTATTACTGCAGTTGTTTTGAATACTGGCATAATGCCAGTCCACCCAGAGCTTCTCTCAAACTGGAAACCACAAAAAAATAAAAGACCCAGGCCACCTAAGTCTGCCCTCACAGCCCAGACCATCGTTGGCATGTCAAATGATGAATGCTTTCTCTATCTGTTCCACAGGAGATAGATAGGGCCATCTATATCTAAACTACCAAACCCAAAAGTTGCTTTAAAAAAGGACATTGAAACCTTAGTTATTCAGCATTCTGCTACTTCTGACAATATTCAGCATGATAAAACCAACTGCTTCTTCCAATCCAGTTTTTAATAATAAATTTATTTTTATATACTCAGATTTACCTATTTCTTCATTATTTTTTATTAAGTTGTGAGCCATATAGAAAATTTAACACAAAATTAGTTACATTTGTGGAGTGACATGAAATATTCGGGCTTACAAGTTGAGTGTGGAAAAAAAAAAGATCTCTCAAAATCAAGCTCAATACTATCTCCTAACTTAGTAAACAGACACTGGGTAAAGTAAGGAAAATAGTTTATTCTGGAAGTACAAGAGGTCTGAGTCTACTTGGGTGTGTGGGGTATGCTGCAAGTGATCTGTAGTTAGCAATAAAGTACTAAAGTTTGTGAATAATTCACTTTTAAATAAAACTTGTCGTAGCTTCAAGGTAACCCTTATAATAATGTCACTTTAAACTACCACATTCCCTGACATGCTTTACTGAGTCGGAGCAAAAGGGTTCATGTTACTTCGAAGACCCCTAGAATGGTGCATAAAGGCGCAATGGAAGTGCATCCTGCCTGTGAACATCATCCATCACTCATGTTATGCAGAAATAGTTGGGAACCTCTACACTCAAGATCTAAGTACATGTCATAGTTGGAATTGTGGACTTCTTTCTCACTTTTTAATGTAGAGGGACTTGATTTTTAGCCCTTAATATTATATAAAGCAAACTCACACACAGGAAAAGATATTTAACGGTTTTGCTGGCCAAAGTGGCATTCCTGTGCAGTGTGATCTTCTAGTAAGGCAGACTTAGGAAACAGCACTGGCATTAATGTAATTCTCCTTTCTCTCTCCCTCCCTGCTCCTGTGTGTGTGTGTTTTTTCATGTGTACAGTTGATTAATTGGTTGGTTGTTTAGTGTAGAAAGTGAACTACTGCTTCTGTGAACCATTGGCACAACTGTGTCTGAGATAAGATTAGGAAAAGCATCAACCACTTTGCAAATGGCCCTAGATGGAATGCTAATGAGGCCAACATCATGACTCCATGTTCAATCTATGTACTGAGACTACTTAATTTATTCTATAGGCATGACCTGTGAGTTTTCTAAATCTCATCCCTATATCAGCTACTAGCCAGTATCTCCTAAATACATGCTATGGGTCACCATCTGGACCAAAAGATCAAATGTGATCATTGTTATGGATCGCCAAGAACCTCAGTGCTCCTCAAACTCCTACTTATAATCAAAAACACTTACTACCAAGGATATAAAGAACAGCTCCCTGCAGTGGCATTTTAAAACTTTCCAGTCTCTGGATAGCTATGTAAATCTGCCTTGCAGACTGAGGGTACACTACGCATCCAGATGAGGAAGGAGATCACACAATTTTTCCAGGACAGTGGGCAGGGACATTTCATCCGTTTCTTCTTCCAGCATGCACTCATCACTTCTGTTCTTTACTACCATCTGATATTGATACACAGGCTGTGCTTTTAGATTTGGACAAATTTTTGCCATCATCCACTGGGCAAAAGAAACCTTGACACCAGCCATTCCTCCTTTTACCTACAACTATTAATAAGCAAAAATACAGTGTAAGGTTGAATATGAGTCCCAAATGTCCAACCAGCTATTTCAGGTAAATTTTGCCTTATCTTTCACTTTCCCAGTCTTCCCTCTCATATCTATCCTTCACCTTAACTACTACTACTTTCTTCTCTCTCTCATGTTATTACCAGTTCTAGAGTGTATCAGTCCAAAAGGTTTCAGCTGCTAGTAGCAGAAATCCAACTCAAACGAGCTAAAATATCAAGGAATTATATTGGCTAAATAGCTGGAAGTTCAGTGGTGGACAGTTTATTCTCATGATAAATTCAGGTCTCTATTTCTCTGTAAGTCTCCTCTCTTCCATTAATTAGCTTTATATGAATCTGACTTCCCTTCTGGCCATAAGATGGCAGCCAACAGCAAGAGGTAGGGGATCACCCGTCCTTAGTCACATCCTTTGAAAAAAGCAGCTGACTTCTGTCCTGCTCTCCTCAGGACAAGAAAGAACTCACCTGAAGTCTCCGGTAAACCATTTTTAGACCAGAATTGGGTCATATGCCCATTGCTGAAGCATTCTCTGACAAGTGGATTAGATTCCCTGGCTGGCTTCAATTAATTGAGTCTTACCACTGAAGTTAGAGATGGGGTAACTTCCCCTAAATCAAATGAATAAAACTGAGATGTCATTGGGAAGAAAGGAGATAATGGATGCTAGATAGGCCATCAACACTGTCCAGTAGATTGGGTATGTTCCCTTTATCTATTTAGACGATGCATTGGTATAATCCATGAATAAGAAATAATTAACTGTGAAGCTCCATTCCATTGCCTTTTAGGATTGTGGAGGCTCTAGAGAGCTTTGTTTGACCTAGGGGAAACCACGTTTGAAAGGTATTGTGCTCCTGTGGGCTCATTCCCTTTTCACAGGGCAGCAGTTACACAATGAAGTAACAACCAGGCCTGAAAACATCTCTAAACTCAGCTCCCTTCCTGGAAAATTGGCCAAGTCTACATTCCCATGTCACAAACCATTCAAGCCCCTGCGTGCAAGTGCCTCACTCCTAGTATTTCAAAGGGCAGACCATTCCTCAGATGGTGAAGGCAACTGGGCAGGGCACAGGCACATGGCTCACATTTTCCTGCTCACAATATTTTTTCCATTGACTCAAGCCACAGCTGCTTTTTGGAGGGCCATGTTTGCTGACGATAACACAGACTGTTTCCCATCTCTGAAGTGGTCATCTTCAGATTGTCCAGTGTGATATAACCTCTTTGGAATCAAACTTTTATTACCCTAAATGCCCTTGTGATTCTAAAACAGGACTTGGGGTTTAAGAACCATACATTAGCATGTAGACATAGCAGTTTCTTCCAAGCAAAAGAAGAAACAAACCAAGATTGTTATCACTGATCCCTTGGCATTGGCTGGTCCAGTTGCCCTTACTCAACTAATTCATTCCTTATGCTCATATCCTCTAAGATTCCAGAACCGCCCCACCCTTGCCTCATCGACACCCAAGAACCCCTATACAAGTTCAAGTCTGTCCTTGCAAACTATGACCTAGAAAGCCTTCCTTCCTTGTTCACAGCCCTACCCTGACTGCTGTGATCTATTACCATAGACAACACCAGCCCTCCATCTTCTACTTTGCCAAAAAAGTATTTCAATGCTACTATTCTTGAATTTCTGATACTTGCTTGAGCAAATCTAGCTCCAGTTCTGTTATTTCAATCTAAAATTCCATTCAGAGTATATTAGTTTGCATATTTTCATACCATACAGAGTGGATGCAAATGTAGCTCCATCAATCGCTAACTATGTAAACCTAAGCACATTACTGTTACTCCTCATCATGTTGTCAACATGTATTTATTAAGGGCCAACTATGTGTCAGACAGTGTGCTAGGCTCTAAGACTAAGCTCCTTCATCTATCAAAAGGAACTAATAAAACACACTCATAGGGTTGTTGTAAGAATTAAATGAGATAATACCTGTCAAGTTCCTAGCACAATGCCAAATGCATAGGAACCATCCATAAATGGTGGCTTGAGTAGTTGTTATAATTACTGAGAAAGCATCTGGTCCATCTGCTTCCCCCTACAATGTGATCCAGCTGAGGGGTTCAGGAGTTCCTCAGCCCCTTCTTCTGCATTCATTTCAATCTGTCATGCTTCCCAGATATTCTACAGATATGGATTGGGCAGCTGCTTAAAATGGGTCTGCTGGTGATGTCAACACAATCATGTCCCCACACACAGAGCTTGGCACAAGCACAGGGCTTAGCCAACCACAGACTCAAGTCCCAAGTGCCATGTCCCTGGTTTGCCCTGGAGTGTGAGTGTGCTGTGCCTGTGTAAGAAGTGCACATGTCTTTAGCCATAAATGTTGCATGGCTGTTATAAACCATGAGGTCTGGTAATACCAGCAGCAGCTTATCAGGTTTCAAATGTACCACTTTCTTCCAGGTTTCCAGATGCTCTTTATTCATTCTCTCTCTCTCTCTCTCTCTCTCTCTCTCTCTCTCTCTCTCTCTCTCTCTCTCTCTCCCCCCCACCCCTCACTCTCCTTTTCCTATCCTCATTCTAAAATACTCCATATTGTTTACTTTAATCTAACGATTTGTAATTAAGTTGAATAAAACTTCAGAAGTGAGGAAAAAACAGCTAGAAGTGTATATTTAAAGGAGAAACAGGAGTGGAAACTTACCACATGCCTCACTGTCCCATGTGGTTCTCACAGACCATTCATTGATCAGGCAAACTAAATGAAGGTGACTCAATGCTCTTCAACTTAGAGGAAATAAATAAATGAGAGGATCTGAATTAATATCATTACAAATTAAACAACTTATTTTCAACATATTTCTCAGTATAATATCTAGTCCCTTAACAAAAGCAAAGGCCTCTATTAAGGGGGCCTGCTTACTAGAAAACATACCTGGTCTCCCTACTGCAAAGGAAAAATCCCTTCTCCTAAGACAAAGCCTATTTTGGCAAAAATAGCAATGGTTGAAGAGTTACTACTAAAAGAGATGATCTAGGCAAGTGGCTTTTTCTTTTCTGACTTATCGTTTCCTTTGTAAAACGGAAATTAAAACATATCACCACCTCTGTTCTTTAAAGGACCTCAAGAGGGCTACTGATACTTTCTTCCCCTCTAGCCCTTCATGGTGTTTAAGAGACTCTGTGCTTCCTAAGAAAAGAATTAAGATGATGTCTGTGTTAAGGCAACATGACCCTTGGAAGGAATATCATAGAGACGTCATCCCACTGGGAAGTTATTTATCCCATTAAGTGATTGCTACTCCGTGGCAAAGGGCCAATGAGTGATGAAATCAGACAGAGAGCCAGGAAGCCAGGAGCCTGAGCACCTCTGGTTGAAATGGTGATGTCACACTCAGAGTGCCAGCAGACAGAGTTGTGAAGAGCATTGTAAGATGCTAGGGGAAGAGCAGCAGATGGGTAGTTGTGTCAAAAGGATGGGAGGACACGATTTGCAGAACTCCTTTGAGATTTTCTGATTCTTATGACACATGAAAGCCACCCAGGAAGAACTTAAGCCACCCAGTTTGTGGCACCGTGTTACTACACCACTAGAAAACTAACATAGATTTTGGTACCAGAAGTGGGGTGGCTTAAAACAACAGAAAAGTATTGCCTCACAGTTCTGCAAAATAGGAGAATGAAAGTCTAAAATTAAGGTGTCCATAGGGCCATGCTCTCTCTGAAACCTGCATCCTCTTTTGAGCTTCTCATGGTGGTCATCAATTGGCATTTCTTGCAGCTACATCACTCTAATCTCAGCATGTGTCATGACATAACATTCTCTTTGTATGTCTTTGTCCAAATTTCTCTCTTCCTGTGAGGACGCAAGTCACATTGATTACAGTCCACCCTAATGACCTCATCTTAGCTTGATTATATCTTCAAAGATCCTATTTTCAAATAAGGTCACATTCATAGATCCCGAAAGTTAGGACTTCAACAAATGTTCAGATTTTTGGCAGGGGGATGCAATGCAACCTCTAATCAACCCCTGAGTAGACCATGTCATAGGTCTTCAGTTGGCCATTGAGCATGTACTTGATTGAACTTCCAAAGACTAACTTGTGAGTATAAATGCTACATCAGGTAATGAAAATGATGCTGGACATGGAAGGCCTCCAGGACTTGGGCAGGTTCCTCTCTTTATTTACTCAACAGCTTTCCAGGCTCTCATGAAAGTTTGGGGAGCTGTAAGAGAAATCAGGGACCTTTGGCTGTTAGTGACATGAAAGTTGTGAAAGTGGTGCAAGGTATCAAATGGTTTCATAGGATGCTGAATACTTTATTCCCAGCAGGCAGTTTGATCTTCTCTGGAACGCAAAACACTGAATTTCCCAAGACACTAGAGAGAAATAATCACAACTTTCTGATGTACAAATCATTCTGGCAATAAATTTTCCAAAGAGCAAAGGATCCAGGATTCTTTTTTGTTGAAGCAAATCTAAGCGAGGACACAGAGAAGCACAAGGACATTTATGCATCTGCCATGGAAGAGGATTACGTTTCTACATCTTCTGGTTCAAGGTTTTTGGGTGCAATCATTGCTCTCAGTTTGACTATTTCCTCTCCACATATAGGGGGCTATTGAGAGACTCCTTTGGCATCTGGCAGCATGGGTTTCATGAACACAAAGTAAAAATGAAATAAGGCACATACCAAAACATAAACACATTGTAAAGTGCATTCAGTCTCAGATTCCAAACTCAGCGACCCTGCATGATTTAACAAAGGCGGAAGCCAGACTCCTGTCCCAGCAGGGAGAAACAAGACCTCCAAACTGACAGCTGCTATCATTCCAAAACAAGTCATTGTTTATAAATGAATATTCTTTGTGATAAATTATTGAATTACAGGAAAACTCTATGATTGTCTGCTGCTGCCAGATTTGGTTTTGGTCTCAAAAGCCAGCATGGAATGTACTACAGACAGAGAGCAAAATTAAAAACTGCTGTCCTTTCTCACAAAATTCTCCAAACTCTCAGTCTCCCCCAAACTTGTAATATGAGTTCTGGATTTGGACACCCACAAGACCCTTCAGTACACTTATATATGGTTTTAGATTAGAGATACTTTGGCTCATTCTGAGAAAAAAGTAGGTATGAATCACAGCTCATGATTTACTTTATGATAAGTAGTACTCAAAATCTAAAAGTAAAGAGAGCCATGACTTTTCATAAATATCCACTATGTGCCAGGCATTGTTCTGGTTGCTTTACATAGTTATCTCATTTAATCCTCACAGTAGTTCTAAGAGTTCATTATTAGACCCATTTAGCAGGTGAAAACAACTGATGCATGCAAAAAAGGTTAGATGATTCGCCTAAGTTCATACAGCAGTAAATTAAGAATGCCAGGTCTGGAAGCTGGCATTTGATTCCAAAACTCATACTCTTCCCTCAATAGCACACTTGTTTCCACCACAACTTAATAGATAACTACATCTAGTACTAGTATTCAAAGAAAAATACTGTGCCATTTTCTAAACACTTACATTGACTCTTTACTATTTTTCAAATAGGCCTATTTTAGGGAAAAAAAAAGCACTAAAAATGAAAAAATTCCTATTATTTTTTTATTTGTGTTTTCCTTTGGAATAGGTTTGGCCTCCTCCTTCTCCTCCTCCTCCTCTTCTTCTTCTTCCTCCTAATTAACTGGAAAACAAGTTAATTCCAGTGAAATTAGCAGAAATAAGAAACAATAGCTGTACCTTTAATCCCAGTTTTGTTCCTCATTCACTGGGTATAAATGTAAATCTCAGCTCCTCCCTTATCCAAGGAGGTTGACAAAAACTGTGTGGCCTATTTTGCAGGTTGTCGCAATAATTAAATGATATAATGTCAGGAAAAGCATTTTATAACCTATTAACCTCAAATTCTATAAATAATTATTATACCCTAGACTATTCTCTGAGAGTTCAACGAGAAAAAAAAAATTTATTACAATAGTCCAGTGTTAGCCAGTTGTCTGTGGATAAGCAGAATCTCTGATAAAAAGAATGACAACTGATATTTAGTATGTGCCAATTCCAAAGGTGTAAATACTCCTAACAAGAATTTGATAGCTTTGGGAGAACTATAAGCCAAATGAACCTCTTTTCTTTATATTAGAGTAAATTACCCACCCTCAGATATTCCTTTTCAGAAACACAAACCAGACTAAGACATCAACCCAGCAAATCTTGCTGTTTGCTGCTTTGCCTTCTGTCTGAGGAGTGAGAGACTGCCTCATATAAAGCTGGTATGCTGCCCAGGGAAAAAATTTGCTCCAGGGAAATGTCATTACTGCAGTCAGACACTGGGTGCCAAGAACCAGAACTCAATCCACCCACTCTTTTCTTGTTCACAGTATAACAGTTAACATTTGATTTGGCTACATATAATACAGACACAGTGGCTTAAACAAGATAATATATCTCTCTTATACAAGAAGATGGGAAATGTGTCAACCAGAACCAACCTACAACAAGAACCCAGGCTTCTTCCAGTTACCTTCTCCAATGTCCTCATGATCCAAAATGTTTGCTGGCACTTCAGCCGTACCATAGAAGCTCCAGATAGTAGGATGGAAAAAGAAGTGAAAATAAGGGCACATTATCTCACTTTTAAGGATACTTCCTAGAAGTCCCACAGAGTACTTTGCTTATATCTTGCTGGCTAGCAACTAATCAGAAGGCCATACCTAACAACACAAGAGGCTTGAAAATATAGTCTTTTATCTCAGAGGCAATGTGTCTAGCTTTCCTAGTCCATTTTTGTGTTGCTATAGAGGAATACCTCCTGAGACACGGTAATTTATAAAGAAAAGAGGTTTATTTGGTGCCTAGTTCTGATGTCTGGAAAAGTTCAAGATTGGGCATCCGCATCTGGTGAGGGCCGCAGGCTCCTTCCACTCATGGCAGAAGGTGAAGTGGGGTTGGCCTGCACAGAGATCAAATGGAGAGACAGAGGAAGCAGGGAGTTGGGGAAGGTACCAGCCTTTTTTGTTTAGCAACCAGTTCTCCCAGGAACTAGTAGAGTGAGAAGTCACTCACCCGCAATCTCCAGGGAGGGTATCAATCTATTCATGAGAGATCTGCCCCCATTACCAAACACCTCCCGTTAGGCCCCCGCCTCTGACACGGGGGGTCAAATGTCAACATGAGGTTTGAGGGACAAACCTTCAAACTACAAAACTAGCTAAATATCAGACTCTTTTATGAAGGAGGAAGGGAAAATAGGTATTGGAATAAGCAAGTAACTGTCTCTGGTGTATATTTGCTTTTGTTTATACGCTAAGTCACCAGAGGGTAAAGAAAGGAAGGAGAGAAATGCTTTTTTTCTTCTACCTGAAGGTCTGTGGTCTCTTCTCCCCATTCATCTACTGTGGGGAGTAACTAACATGAGAAGTTAGCAGTCTACAGATAATTTAAATTGCATGTATACTGAGGGCCAAATAAAGAGGAACTATATTTCTGGGATGTGTGTGCAAAACACAACATCCTGACCATCATTATCTGGAAGATAGCAAGAATTATATATGATCATTATTAATATTATGGTTGGTAGAAGTAGGTGGAACTTCTTGTCTCTCTAGATACACTTGTCTAAATGCAGCTCTATCAGTTACCTACTTTGATAAAACTAAGATATGTATCTGACTATAGCTGATGCTGACAAAAATTAGAGAGAATACTCCTACTTTCCAAATATCACCCATCTAAACTTTTTGTGGCATGGTAGTTGGAAATCTGTTTATTACATGAACTCTATTCAGAAAGTTTTGTTTGAGCATACACATGCCTGCCTGCAGCCCTATGCCTATATCCTCCATCTCTTGTTCCTATTGGAGCTAATGAGTAGCTACCCAGGCATCAAGAACATTTGTCCTGACTCCTAGAAGGAAGAAGTCTCAGTCAGCTAAACAAGGCTCTTCATCTTTATTTTTTCCAAAATAGCATGGGTGCAGAACCAGAGACACATTAATCCACAGGGAATTTTTCCTGTGGACAAATGCAAGAGCCACAGAAACAGGCAAATATGTACATAAGAACATGGACAGCTGCCCTGCTGAGACTAAGAGTATTTGCAGATTGTCAAACCATATCCAGGGATGAGTTATATCCTGGTAACTCTATTCCATTTCACACCACAAAAGAAGCACTATTGGACATTTTATCTAAATCTCCAACTTGCAATTTTATTTTAATCTGATTTAATGTATCATTCCATGACCAGTCTGATATACCAATTCCTTTCACCTGCATTCATCCCTGAAGAGCTAAAGTCCTTGACTCCCTAGGTTTTAGTCTTCTGCTCTTATACATCATATGATGGATAAACTCAAGCCTGCAATTAGTTTAGTCATTATGTGAATCCCTGGCCTTTGGCCCTGCAGTCATTCTTTCACTCATTCATTTATTAATTCACTCAGCAAATAATGAGCACCTACCCTGTGCAGGTACCATGACAACAGTGGGGGCACATCAGTAAGCAAGATATTCCCAGCCCCTCCCCTCTAGGAAATGGTAGGCTGAGGGGAAAGGCTACCATTGAACAAAAAGCAAAGGGGCAAGAGGAGGCTGGAGAGGAAGGGAGGGACCTCATCAAACAGGCCTTGCAGGCCATCACAGGAGTTTGGGGTTTTATCCCGAGGGCAACGTGAAGCTACTTATGGATTTTAAGGAAGGAAGTTCGATGATGAGATTTGAAATCTAAGAAAATCATCTGTCAGCAGGATAGAAAAAACCAACTGGAGAGAAGCAAGGATGGATACTGCAAGACCAGTTGTGGGACTTTTGCAGCTTTCCAGGTGAGAGGTGTTGGGGTCTGTGGAGAGAGAAGGAAGTGGACCAATTTACGATGTGGTTGAATATGGGGTCAAGTGCAAGGAGGCAGCAGGGCTCATTTATCCTCATCCTCACCCTGGCAAAAATGTAGGCTACCACTGGTGAAAATCTCAGGAAGAATGTCGCCCCTCTTCTGCATGCTCTTTCCAGACAAAAGGAATCTGAACAGAACTCACAAAGCTACACATGTATAATAGTCAATCCTGCAACAATGAGTGTGTTTAGTGAAAGCCTGAAACTCAGGAATATAATGTTGTTAGATGAGCCTGTCATAGATACACATAGATACACGGCCATTCTCATTTCTTCCCAGACTGAGCATTTCTCACTCTAATCACTATTGTTCTGTGAAACACCACCTGGGATGAACCTGTCTGTTAAATCCTTCTGGATGGAGTATCAGGATTACCTCCATCTCCTGCTAAATCACAGCAGCATATATGACAATTGTCCTTTAAGATTAAAATTGAGCTTAAAAATTTTTAGTGCCTACTAATGTTGTAGCTATTGTAACATTGTAGCACAATGCATCACTCACACAAATTTATGGTGAAAAAAAGAAACCACCATGGACATATTCCTGAAAAGAGTGATACCTTCTCAAAGAGAGCCTCAGGCAGGTCCTTCAGGAGGGATTCCACAAGAAGGCATTGCTGTCATAGAAGCTGACAGTTCCAGGCATGTTACTCTCCCTGAAGACTTTCCAGTGGGACCAGATGTGGAGATGGAAGACAATGATATTGATGACCCTGACCCTTGTTGGCCTAGGCTAAGGTGTGTTTTTATGTGTTGGCTTTTAACAAAAAAGTTTTAAAGGAGGAAAAATATTAAATTTTTTTTTTTTTTTTTTTGAGACGGAGTTTCGCTCTTGTTACCCAGGCTGGAGTGCAATGGCACGATCTCGGCTCACCGCAACTTCCGCCTCCTGAGTTCAGGCAATTCTCCTGCCTCAGCCTCCTGAGTAGCTGGGATTACAGACACGCGCCACCATGCCCAGCTAATTTTTTTGTAGTTTTAGTAGAGACGGGGTTTCACCATGTTGACCAGGATGGTCTCGATCTCTTGACCTCGTGATCCACCCGCCTTGGCCTCCCAAAGTGCTGGGATTACAGGCTTGAGCCACCGCGCCCGGCCCTAAAATTTTTTAAAATAGAAGTAAGCTTATAGGATATGGATATAAAGAAAGGAAATATTTTGCACAGCTGTACAACATGACGTGTTTGTGCATTATTTGTTTGTTTTTTGAGACTGGGTCTCACTCTTGCCCAGGCTGGAGTGCAGTGGTGTGATCTTGGCTCACTGCAACCTCCACCTCCAGGGTTCAAGTGATTCTCATGCCTCAGCCTCCTGAGTATCTGGGACTACAGGTGTGAGCTACCATGTCCAGCTAATTTTTGTATTTTTAGTAGAGACAGGGTTTCACCATGATGGCCAGGCTGGTCCCAAACTCCTGACTGCAGACGATCCATCCACCTCAGCCTCCCAAAATGCTGGGATTACAGGCATGAGCCATGTACCAGATAGTGTTTGTGTTTTAAGCAGTTATTACAAAAGGGTTAAAAATTTTTTAAAGCAAAAAGTTTATAAAGTTAAAATGTTACAGTAAGCTATGGTTAATTTATTACTGAAGAGAGAAAAGTGTTTTTTCCTAAATTTAGTGTAGCCTAACTGTACAGTGTTTATAAAGCTGCCAGCAGTGTACGGTAATGGCCTAAGACTTCACATTTACTCACCATGCACTCACTGACTCACCCAGAGCAACTTCCACTCCTGGAAGCTCCATTCATGGTAAGTGTCCTGCACAGGTGTACCATTTTATATCTTTCATACCATAATTTTACTGTACCTTTTCTATATTTAGATGCACAAATATTTACCACTGTATTATAATTGCTTACATTATTCAGGACAGTAACACACTGTACAGGTTTGTAGCCTAGAAGCAATAGACTATACCGTATAGCCTAGGTATGCAGTGGGCTACACCATGTAGGTGTGTACAATACCCTCTATGATGTTCACACAACAGAATTGCATAATGATATATTTATTAGAACATATTCCCATCATTCAGCAACTCATAACTGTGTGAGTAACCTCCTCTGGTCCAATTCTGCCTGAAAAAAAAAAAGTAGCACAAACCACAACATGATACATACCATACTAGAAACACAGCCCCAAATATGGGTTCCCACTTCAAATTTTCCACATAGGTTGGCTAAAACCAGGTCCTGGAATGTTAATTAGGACCTGATTGCAACTAATGGACCAGAAATTATGAAATGCTTCATGTTACCAGTCATTTAAACTAGATAGTTAAGAATCCAGTTATGGTTAAGTTCAAACTGAGGCTTAAATCTAATATATTTATTGCAAGTAACACTGAACACTCAAGTACCCTTATTTTGAATCTAAACGACACCACGCATTGTATCCATTTCCTGCATCTTTGAACCCTGCAGCAGCCAAATCTGTCATCTTTCTTTCTCATTTGGTAGTATTCAAAGTGACATCTCCTGCTATGTCACCATACCTGAGAGAAAACGGGGAGTTCAGTTCCCATGCACTGTTTTACATTAGAAGAATTTAGTCTGAGAATCTAACACAAAGCTGGTAACCCCGCTGCCTGAGTTGTGAGCAGGGTGGTATACCAGGGTCAGAGTTGCTCCCATTTTTTCATTTTTGGCCTGTTTCCTTCATAAAAACATTTTCCTTGCCTTAGTCTATCATTATGCCACTTTTTCTTCTTTTTCCTAGAAATATCCACCAGGAATGTGCACTAGATGTGGAAATACAAACACAAACCGGAGCTGAGAAGGGCCCGGGTCCCTTGACATCAAGGTTTTTATAAAGAAAAATACACAAAGGCAGCCACGCCTCGCTCTGGCTTCCTAGTAACCCCAGAAAAAAATTCCAGAAATGTGTTTTAATTCTTTAGGCTGAATGACAAAAAGGTTAAAATGTTTCCCAAAGTCCACTTAAGAATAATTCCGACCTTGGGAAAATGGATTTTGTTAGCCCCAAAGCTTATTAAGATTAATGGCAAGAGGGGCTTGTTATTCTGCCAGAAAACTCTACTTACAAATCTAAGAGGGGGATTTCACCCTGTCCATTCCGAAAAGCAGGGGGCTTAGAGTGCCTGACAAGTACCCCTAGGAAGGGGGTGCACTGTATACAGACAGCAGGGGTGCGTGACTGGGATGCTCACTTGGAGAGGTATTGACTAGGCCAGATAAAGGGTCCTCACACGCAAGTTCCTATATAGAGAGGTCACCCTGCTCTCACTTCTGAAACCTACCACCCTGACCACACAACCAGGTTTTATGGAGTCCAGAAAGATATTCAGAAACTGGAGCCTTATTCAGCCTATAAACAGCTTTCATGCCTGTTGGCTTTGTTGCTGCTCCATAGCAGGGGACTGTGGCTTATTCAAGTGCTCGGCCATGGCAATGACCCCACCACCTCTTGGGCCTGCTGCCCCAGCTTCAGCCACTGCTGACTGACTGACTCTGCACATGCCTTGAATGGAAACACACAGGCAGGATCCACACAATTTGCTCGTTCAACACGAAGTGCCAGGTATCTCTGTGGGGCAGCACCCGTGGGTGGCTGCTTTTCAGGACAGTCCATGGATGGTAGAATTTTGGCCACATGCTCATCCCTGGTTCTCTTGGCAAGGAAAGCACAGAAGCCTATTGCTGAGAGACCAGAATTCCCAGACTCAGAGGTGGCTAGGCAAGGACTCTGGCTTTGATTATCAGCTCATGGAATTGGAGGGAGGCAAATCGGCAGGAAACCTTCGAGTTTTTAAGGAATTTGGTTCAGTCCAAGAAACCCAAGCCTGGCTGACAACATCCTGTGATTACTCAACTCCTGAGGTCATTTCCAGGCCCCTCACATTTGCACCAAAATGTTATGGGCTCCAAAGAAGTACAGATCTCAGAAAGGGCATGTGTGCCAATATCCATCTCAGATGAGCCAAGAGGACAATGGACAAGGGAGACGTTTCCAGAGAGCACATCCAGGATTTGCCAGATTGGCTAACCAAGGAACTCGCTGCATTACCAAGGCAAGGACACTTCACTATTTTTGTCAAGCAGGGAAAAATACATACAGTGAACCAGAGACCATTGTGTATCGTTTTCTTACTGCCTATTTCTTCCAATAAACGTTTTCCTGGAGGCTATCCTCCACCATTTTATGTTTACTGGGTTATCATAGAAAGGAGAACAGGCTTAGCTATTGCAACAAAAGGACCTCAAACTAGAGTAGCTCAAAGAAGACAGAAGTTTATTTCTCAAGTGCTAAAGCAGCACTGTCTAATAGAAATATAATGCAAGTCCCATTTGTAAGCTAAAATTCTATAGTAGCCACACTGGAAAAAATAAGCAGTGAAATTAATTTTGATAATATATTTCTTTTAACCTAACATGTCCAAAATATTTCCATTTCAGCATGTAATTGATATAAAATACTATTTATATATTTTGCATTCTTTTTTGGGAGGGACTAAATTATAGCCCATGCCGATTCAGACTAGCCACATTTCAGGAGCTCAAATGCCACATGTAGTGGGTGGCTACCATATTGGGAAGTGCACCCAATATGAGTAGGGATTGGAGAGAGTCTCTAGCCAGGAACTCATAGTTCTTTGATTTCCTTATCCCACCATTCCTTAGAGCAGCATTTCTCCTCCTCAACACTATTGACTTTTGAGGCTGATAAAGCTTTGCTCCTGGGGCTATCTAGTGCATAGTAGGATGTTTAGAATGAGCCTGTCCCATACCTGCTAGGTGGCAGTAGCACTACCTCCCTGTCCCTCCACATGTGACAATCAAAAATACTACCAAATGTTGGAGGGTGTAGGGCCAAAAAATCACCCCAGCAGTGGTTCTCAAACTTACGTGTGTATGCCCTGGAGACCTTATTAAAACAGACACTTCTGGGCCCCACTGCCATAGTTCTTGACCCACCAGTTCTGGAGTAGGGCCTGAAAATGTGTCTTTCCAGTGAGCTCCCTGAACTGCTGGTCCAGGACCCCTCTTTGAGAACCACTGGCTGGGTTGTTGTGCTCTTCTGCCCGCCTGGCTCACACCACATGGCATTCTCATTCCCAGGAAGGGGGACAGATCAGAGAGGACAAATGATCTATGTTAAGGACATAATGGAGAAGTGGCATGTTTGACTTTTGTTCACATTCCTTTCTTGTGAATTTGGATTCACGACCACACCTGATGTCAAGAAGTCTAGGAAATGTAGTGTCTAGCTGGGTGACCATGTGCCCAGTTAAAAATCAGGAGTTCTATTACTAAAGGGAAGATTGGGAGATTAGATAATGAGGGGTAAATTGTAGGGTTTTCCACATAAGTGGATAATATTATTCAGCTATATCAGGCTATGAAACGCTCCATCCAGAAACTGACCTAAAAGAAGGCATATCAGCCACAAATCCAGAAGCTGGAGCTCAAAATGAGTCTTGGGTTAGCCACCTTTGAGAGAGAGCTGCTTGTGATTCCAGTAGGCATGAACTTTTGAAGATGTACATAAGGAAAGAAAGGAGTGTGTGACATGGAAGAAGCCAGAAGAGTAGATTTGTCAGTGGAATGTCTTCCCTCCATTTCTTCCCCCATTCCTAATAAGACAGGAAACTCCCCAGATTTCTGGTTTCAGCAGTTTTAACTCCACTTCCCCAGCTCCAGAAATTAGCCCTGATTGGTCTAAGCCAATCAAAGAATCAGATTTCCCTAGTCATACTGATAGGTTCAGGGATGAACCCATGACTTAAACTCGTCCAACCAGAGGGAAGTTCATAACTACTGTGTGGTGTTTGGGACAGCAGAAACCATTTTTCTCCTTGGATATCAATGAGGAAACTAGTCCTGGAGCAGCTAGCAGCCATGTGACACAAAAGAAGCCAACCCAAGATGAAGTCAAAATACGAAGCAGAGCAAAACCAAGAGGATCCCAGGAAAACGGGTATACAGCCCTGGTGATATGCAGAACCTCTGAACCAAACCATGCCTGATCCTGCACCTCTGGAATTTTCAGCTAAATGAGCTAAGAAAATTCTTATATTGTTTAAATCCATTTGGTTCAAGTTTCTGTCACTGGTAACCAAAAGTATTTCCAATAATAGTTGAGCTGAATATGTTTCTTCTTGGTACCTAAAAACTCCTGATAAAGGCAAGGGCAAGTTTATCTCCTGAACACCTACTATAAGCACTTCATTGTGTGAGCCCTTGGCATACACTAGCTCATGTCAGTCTCACAGTAACCCTGGAGGTAACTATAAATCAGGAAATTGAGACTCACAAAAATTAGCTAACGTTCCCAATGTCACTGTGAGAATAAGTGGCTGGCCTGAGAATGGAGCTCGTCTGACTCTAAGTCCAGTGCTCTTTCTACATCTTTGGCCTCATATGTTATTTTTTGAACTATGTATATAAATAACAAACGTTTATATGTTTACTCAAAATTCCATGTGGAAAACCATTCTGACTTTTGAAAATCTGATTCAATGATCAAAAACACATGTAGAATATTAGTTAGAAGGTGGTGTAGACTGTAGTAGGGTTTTATAGGCATCTTGGGCAGGTCCTTCAGAGTAATTGGGATGTGGAATGTGGAAGTCATTTTTATGGGAGAGTTGGGACATGGCCTCCTGTAGGCAGCCTCAGGCAAAAGAGTGAGTATATCAAGAAAAAAAATCACATTGAACCTGGTGATAAGGTTCATGAGGATGTTAATTAAAAGAAATCTCATATTTCAAGGCTGTATCGGTGGTATAATTTCAAGCAATGGCATATGACTAACACACAACAGAACTATAGGGTTCTGCCCCAAGATGTCAGTATTCTTTTGAAAATGATACATATGGTTTATAAATTGTCCGTAGAATTCTTCTCTAGTTCACCTACGTTATTACAACGCCTGCTCTGGTTCTCCTCAAATACTCTGCTTCAGACACAGAGAGTAGAAAGATGACTATATTACATTTTGTTTGATGATGATAAAGTTTGGTGAACCACACTATTTTAGCCAATTCAAAGGCCTCTTTTTTGTGTGTTATTCAAAATAATTACAGGCATACCTCTTTTTATTGTGTTTCACTTTACTGTGCTACACAGATACTACATTTTTTTTTACGAATTGAAAGTTTGTGGCAAGCTGGCCTTGAGTAAGCCTGTTGGGGCCGTTTCCCCAACAGCATGTGCTCGCTTTGGGTGTCTATGTCACATTTGAGTAATTCTTACAATACTTCAAACTTTTTCATTAATATTATATCTGTTATGATGACCTATGATCTGTGATCTTTGATGTTACTATTGTAATTGTTTGGGGGTGCCACAAAACCTGCCCACATAAGATGATGAACATAATCTATGGTGTGTGTACCAGCTGTTCCTTTGTCTCTCTTCCTCTCCTTGGACTTCCCTATTCCCTGAGACACAATAGTATTGAAATTAAGCCAATTAATGACTCTACAATGGCCTCTAAGTGTTCAAGTGAAAGAAAGAGTCGCTTTAAAGGTCTCTTACTTTAAATCAAAAGCTACAAAGGATTAAGCTTAGTGAGGAAGGCATGTAGAAAGCTGAGACAGGCTGACAGTTAGCCCGCTTGTGCCAAACAGTTAGAGCCAAGTCGTGAATGTGAAGGAAAAATTCTTGAAGGAAATTAAAAGCGCTACTCCGGAGAATTCACAAATGATAAGAAAGTGAAACAGCTTTATTGCTGATATGGAGAAAGTTTGAGTGGTCTGGAGAGAAGATCAAAGCAGCCACAGCATTCCCTTAAGTCAAAGGCTAATTTAGAGCAAGGCCTAAGTCTCTTCAATTCTATGATGGCTGACAGCAGTGAGGAAGCTGCAGAAGAAACGTGTAAAGCTAGCTAAAGTTGGTTCATGAGGTTTAAGAAAAGAAGCCATCTCCATAATATCAAAGTACAACGCCGGGCGCGGTGGCTCAAGCCTGTAATCCCAGCACTTTGGGAGGCCGAGGCGGGTGGATGATGAGGTCAAGAGATCGAGACCATCCTGGTCAACACGGTGAAACCCTGTCTCTACTAAAAATACAAAAAATTAGCTGGGCATGGTGGCGCATGCCTGTAATCCCAGCTAATCAGGAGGTTGAGACAGGAGAATTGCCTGAACCCAGGAGGCAGAGGTTGCAGTGAGCCGATATCGTGCCATTGCACTCCAGCCTGGGTAACAAGAGTGAAACTCCGTCTCAAAAAAAAAAAAAATCAAAGTACAAGGTGAAGCAGCAATTACTAATGGAGAAGCCACAACAAGTTATCTGGAAGATCTTGCTAAGGTCATTGATGAAGGTGACTATTCTAAATAATAGATTTTCAACATAGACAAAACAGCCTCCTATTGGAAGAAAATGCCAGCGAGGACTTTCATGATTACAGAGGAGAAGACAATGCCTGGCTTTAAAGCTTCCAAGGACAGGCTGACTCTCTTGTTAGGAGCTAATGCTGCTTGGTGACTTTAAGTTGGAGCCAATGCTCATTGGGCCATTCCAAAAATCTTAGGGCTCTCAAGAATGATGCTAATCCACTCTGCCTGTGCTCTATACATGAAAAAACAAAACCTGGATGACAACACATCTGTTTACAGCATGGTTTGCTGAATATTTTAAGCTCACTCTTGAGACCTACTTCTCAGAAAAAAAGATTCCCTTCAAATGTTCATTGACAATCCACATAGTCACCCAAGAGCTCTCATGGAGATTAACCTTATAGACGGAGATTAATGTTGTACAAGGAGGTTAATGTTGTTTTCATGCTTGCCACACATATCTGTTCTGCAACCCATGGATCAAGCAGTAATTTTGATTTTAAAATCTTACTATTTAAAAAATATATTTTGTAAAGCTATTGCAGCTATAGAGCCATTCCTCTGATTGATCTCAGCAAAGTACATAAAAGCCTCTAGAAAGGATTCACCATTTTACATGCCATTCAGAAAATTCGTAATTCATGGGAGGAGTCAAAATATTCTTGTTAACAAAAGTTTGGAAGAAGTTGATTCCAATCCTCATGGATGACTTTGAGGGATTCAAGATTTCATAGAGGAAGTCATTTCAGATGTGGTGGAGAAAGCAAAAGAAGTAGAATTAGAAGTAGAACCTGAAGATGTGTTCAAATTTCTGCAATCTCATGAGAAAACTTGAAGGGATGAGGAGTTGCTTTTCATGAATGAGCAAAGAAAGCAGTTTCTTGAGATGAAATCTACTCCTGGTAAAGATGGTGTGAACATTGTTGAGATGACAACAAAGGCTTTAAACTAAGTTGATAAAGCAGTGGCAGGGTTTGAGAGGATTGACTCCAATATTGAAAGAAGCTGTACTGTGGGTAAAATGGCATCAAACAGCATCACATACTAGAGAGAAATCTTTCAATCACCGAAGAGTCAATTGACGTGACAAACTTCCTTGTTATTGTATTTTGAGAAACAAGGCTGGGCATGGTGCCTTGCACCTATAATCCCAGCATTTTGAGAGTCCGAGATCAGGAGTTCGAGACCAGCCTGCCCAACATGGTGAAACCCCATCTCCATTAAAATTACAAAAATCTGTCAGGGGTGATGGCGCATGCCTATAATTCCACCTACTTGGGAGGCTAAGGCAGGAGAATCGCTTGAACCTGGGAGGCGGAGATTACAGTGAGCTGAGATTGTGTCACTGCACTCCAGCCTGGGTGACAGAGCAAAAATTTCGCCCCAAAAAAAAAAAAAAAAAAAAGTGACTGCCACAGCCACCCCACTCTTCAGCAACCACCACCCTCAGTCAGCAGCCATCAACATCAAGGCAAGATCCTCCAAATACCAAAAATACTATGACTCAATGAAGGCTCACATGACTGTTGGCACTTTTAAGCAATAAAGAATAAAGTACTTTTCAATTAAGGTATGTACATTGTTGTTTTAGGTATAATGCTATTGTAAACTTAATAGACTGTAGTACAGTGTAAACATAATTTTATATGCACCAAGAAATCCAAAAATTCAGCTGGGTGTGATGACTCACACCTGTAATCTCAGCACTTTAGGAGGCCAAGGTAGGAGGATCGCTTGAGGTCAGTAGTTTAAGACCAGCCTATACAGCATAGCAAGACCCTATCTCAACCCCCCAAAATTTTTTTTAATTATCCAGGTGTGGTGGTATTCACTTATAGTTCCAGATACATGGGAGGCTGAGGCAGGAGGATCTCTTGAGCCCAGGAGTTTGAGGCTGCAATGAGCTATGATTGTGCCACTGTGCTCCAACCTGGGCAACAGAATGAGAACTTGTTTCCAAATAAGATAAAATAATAAAATAATTTTTAAAAAAACAAAAATATTCATGTGATCCACTGTGTTACAACATTTACTTTATTGTGATCTAAAAGCAAACCACAAGATATGTAAGTTATGTCTGTATTCTCTTGGCAGGATCAGAAATAAGAATTATTCATTTTTATATCCAAAGTAACTCTCACACTGGGATTGTTCTTGAAATTTATCCTTTAAATTGAAATAAATACCTGCTCTATCTCCTAAAAAGCAGAAAAAAATACACATCCTTACCCTCACTCCATATTTTTCTAACCGTTGGTCCCATTTTCCTTTAGAAAGTTTACATCAAAAATGTTCTCAAAGCCCCCAAATTTAGTTTGAGAAAATACAGTTTCATCAATATTAGTCTAATGATAAAAGTAGCTGAGAACTCAGCTTGGTCCAGAAGCCTATTTGCAAGCGGCAGTTTTTACCACCTAAACATGCATGTAATTATGTCTATAAATAAATACTAAAATATCAGTAAAAGAGGTTTGCTGGGATCCTCTAATATCAGGTATTAGCTATCAAGTATATTTAAAGCCCTTACCATTTAATTTGTATTCTTAATTTGTCTCTTATGAAGTAAAAAGTATTTAAGAAAAAAAATCTGCACCCAGATTTTGACATTTTGTTTTAAAAGTTTTCTATGTTATTATGCTATTTTCTTCCATGGCAGGGATTATTGAAAATGTAGATGTTCACTAGACCCAGTTCCCCTTCATGGGTACTCAGCTAAACCACATTTTACATCTCCCTTGCAACAAGGTGATGCCACATGGCCAATCTTCATCACAGGTATATGGGTCCAAGTAGTGTGCCCCTACTAGATGGAGGCAACTGGGGTCAGACAGTCCTTCCCTTTTTTCATTTGTTGGTCAGTCAGATGCAGAATACCCAGCAGAGGACTCTGAGGCCTAAGGGGCCACTAAAAACAAAAAGATCCTGGGTCCCTGAATGACAATGTGGAGCAAAACACCCAACCCACTTCAACCCCAGCTGATCCACATTGGACTGGGACATACACAAGAAGTATACCTTTGTCAGACTAAGTCACTGAAATCTGGGCATTGTTTGTTATAGTATTACCTAAATTGACCAATTTGTTGCCCTGTGAAAGAGTGGTTAAATATTGTCTGGTGCCTTTGGAAGGCCAAAAACTTGCAGGGCATCAAGTAACCAAGCAACTCCATGGCTCTAATAGTCTGAACCACGACACTTAACCCTTGAGTTCATCCTGCCTTGCATTAGCTCCTCATCTCAACTGCAAGCACCTGGAAAACAAAGTCTTCACTACTTGCCTACTGCAACTAGTACATTTTGAATAATTAATCATAGTGGTTAATTAATAAAATGTTTCAAGAGCCTGCTTACTTTTAGTTAGAAAAGATCTGGGATGGAGAAATGAAAGTAGCATTTGCTGAAACGCTATTGAATGCCTGGTGGCTTGTAAGTTCTAACGCAGATGTCTCTGGATATTGTCACCTTAAGCCTCTCAAGCAACACAAGGGGAAGTCCAAATCCTTCTCTGTGAATGTCTAGGGAAGCTAACCCTCCCATGGTCATCTGTAGTTCAGATTTCCGTCTCCTGCTGCATCTATTCAGTTTGTAGATCATCTTTCCATCTCATACATCCCCCATCTGGCCCACTTCATGTCAACTCAAGCATGAGGTTCAACCTCTTCAGTTTCTACCACACACATCATATCTATGCACACACATGCTTGCTCTTGCTCTCTCCTTCTCGTTCTCAAATGCTGTTCATGAGTGATACACTTGATCAAAGATTTAGCCAGAGGAGAGATGGTTTCATCCTAGCAGTTCACCTAATTTAAACATTATCCTTCCTATTCTTCAAGGCTCTTTGGCTCTGACCATCAGACATTTCTGGGGGTTCCTTTTTACAACTCCAGCTTCAGGTCATCTCAATAACTTTCTCACACTCTCTTCTTATCTTCCTACTCATCCCTTTCCTTCCAGATAACTCCAGTGTACCCCCAAACCATATACTTTTCACTCCATTACAGAAAGGGTCCAGCTTACCCCCAACCCTACTGCCTAAGGCTCCAGGCTCACACTTGCATATATTAACTGAGACTCAGCTGACCCAAAGGAACTTTCCGTCAATGAAAGGCAGCCTTTCTAGAAAGTCATTGTGGCTTAATTGTTTTTTCTTCCTCCACTACACACACAAATGCATATAATAATAAAACCATTTACCTCCACATTGGTCAATTCTCAGATCTCATCCTACTTGACTTCTCAATAGCATTTGACTCTAAAGGGTCAGTCCCTCCCTCTGAACACTTTCTTCATTTGACTCTCAGGATAACATACCCACCTGGTTTTCCTCCTACCTTCCTGTCTGCAAGACTTCTTTACTGGCATCCCCTACCATCCCAACCTCTAAATGTCAGTTTTTGGATCTATTCTCTGTTTCTAAATCTACATTTACCAAAATTAGACTAGATGTTACCCCATCCAATCTCACGGCTTTAAATATCATCTCTTTACAAACAATTCCTAAACTTATATCTTTATTACAGATCCCTCTTCTAAAGTGCAGATTTATTTATCTAACTGCCATTGTATATCTTTACTTGGCATCTTAAATTCAGGAGGTCCAAAAACAAAGTCCTGATTTCCACTCCATGTGACAAACTGACTTCTCCCTAAACCTTCCCCCCTCAGTAAATGGCGACCCCATTCTTCCTGTTGTTCATTCACCTCTGAGTCCTCTTTCTTTAATATCCCACATCCACACCAGTAGCAAATCAGTTTTACCTTGAAAACGCATAAAGAGGGGGACGATCCAAGATGGCCGTTTAGGAACAGCTCAGGATTGTAGCTCCCAGTGAAAGCGCAGAGGGTGAGTGGATGCCGCGTTTTTATTGCCCACAGACTAGGTAATTCCCAGGCGGAGGTGCTCCATGGTCGCCAGCGCGGCTGTTTCGGCCAGCGCCGCTGCTTTGCCCCGCGCGGCTGCTTTGTCGGTGCCCCGGAGCCGCGGTTCTCCGTACAAAATACATTGGTCCGGGGGCCCTTTTGGCTGGCGATTGGAACAACGGGAAGTTGCCCATACGCCGGTTCAAAAAGGGGACTGAGCAGAGAACCAGGACAGTAGATTCCAGGGCAAAAAAAAAAAAAGCGCCACAAACCTCAGTACCTCTGTTTAAGCCAGCGCAGTGAGTGGCTGCAGGGGAAAACAAACAGACCCCAGCGCCTCTTCAACAGGCGACTGGAACACCAACTTAAAAAACGCTCTGAGGCAGGGAGCCAGGCAATCAGGCTCGGCTGGTCCCACCCCCACAAAAGAACAGCAACCAGAAACTCTGGATTGAGAGTTTCACAGCAAGCACAGCTGAACCCGGGACGGTCCAGCTCTGTGGGGGAGGGGCGTCCGCCATTACCGAGGCAGCCCGCCGTTGCCAAGGCAACCCGCCACAGCAGAGACTCCGCCCAAACAGAGGCGGGCCACCATCGCCAAAGCAGTTCTAACTACACCCATATAAACAGGACTGCAGGGAAGTTCACTCGGCAGCGGGCAGAGCCCACAGCAGCTCAGCAAAGCTGCTATAGGCCGACAGTGACTAGGCTGCCTCCTTGCTGGGCTGGGCAGGTCTGAAGGAGAAAAAAAAAAAAGAAGGCGGCAGCATAATGGAAACTCATAAATAAAGCCCTAAATCCCTGGGAAAGAGCACCTGAGAACAAAAAGCAGTTTATGAGTTCTGATGCAGCAGACCTAAAAGTACCTGCCCAGCAGCTCTGAATGAACAACAACAGAGCTCGCAGCTCACCATTTGAGCTCCTATAAAGAAGAGACCATCTCCTCAAGCAGCTCCCTGACCCCTATATATCCAAAAAGACACCTCATAAAAGAGAGATCAGATTGACACTAGGCGGGTATCCTTCTGGGACAAAGATAGCAGAAGAAGAAAACTGGTAACAACCCTTACTGTTCAGCAGCTGCTGCAGGTGAACCTCAGGCAAGCAGGGCCTGGAGTGAACCTCAGCAGACCTACAACAGAGGGGCCAGACTGTCAGAAGGAAAACCAAGAAACAGAAATAACCTCATCATCAACAAACAGAACGTCAATCTGAAAGATTTGAGACCCAATCTGAAAGCCAGCAACTACAAAGTCGACAGGTGGATAAATCCTTAAAGATGGGAAGAAACCAGCGAAAAAAGGATGAAAACTCCCGAAACCAGAACACCTCTCCTCCTAAAAGGGATCACAACTCCTCACCAGCAAGGGAACAAGGTTGGAAGGAGAACGAGTGTGATGAAATGACAGAATCAGACTTCAGAAGGTGGGTAGTAAGAAACTTCTGTGAACTTAAAGAACATGTTCTAACCAAATGCAAAGAAACTAAGAACCTTGAAAAAAGATTTGACGAAATGCTAACGAGAATGGACAAAATAGAAAGGAATATAAGTGAATTGATGGAGCTGAAAAACGCAACACGAGAACTTTGTGAAGCATGCACAAGTATCAACAGCCAAATTGACCAAGCAGAAGAAAGGATATCAGAGGTAGAAGATCAACTCAATGAAATAAAACGGGAAGGCAAGACTGGAGAAAAAAGGGTAAAAAGGAATGAACAAAGCCTCCAAGAAATGTGGGACTATGTGAAAAGACCTAATCTACATTTGATAGGCGTACCCGAATGCGACGAAGAGAATGAATCCAAGCTGGAAAATACTCTTCAGGATATTATCCAGGAAAACTTCCCCAACCTAGCAAGGCAGGCAAACATTCAAGTCCAGGAAATACAGAGAACACCACAAAGATATTCGTCAAGACGAGCAACCCCAAGGCACATAATCGTCAGATTCACCAGGGTCGAAATGAAGGAGAAAATACTAAGGGCAGCCAGAGAGAAAGGTCGGGTTACCCATAAAGGGAAGCCCATCAGACTCACAGCAGATCTCTCAGCAGAAACCCTACAAGCCAGAAGAGAATGGGGGCCAATATTCAACATCCTTAAAGAAAAGAACTTTCAACCCAGAATCTCCTATCCAGCCAAACTAAGCTTCATAAGTGAAGGAAAAATAAAATCCTTTGGGAACATGCAAGTACTCAGAGATTTCGTCACCACCAGGACAGCTCTACAAGAGATCCTGAAAGAGGCTCTACACATATAAAGGAACAACAAGTACCAGCTCAACTAAAGGACAAAACAGCCAGCTAGCACCAAAATGGCAGTATCAAATTCACACATAACAATATTAACCCTAAATGTAAATGGACTAAATGCCCCAATCAAAAGACACAGACTGGCAAATTGGATAAAAAGACAAAACCCATCGGTGTGCTGTATCCAGGAAACCCATCTCACATGCAAGGATACACAAAGGCTCAAAATAAAGGGATGGAGGAAGATTTACCAAGCAAATGGAGAGCAAAAAAAAGCAGGAGTTGCAATTCTCATCTCTGATAAATTAGACTTTAAACCAACAAAGATCATAAGAGACAAAGACGGACATTACATAATGGTAAAAGGATCAATGCAACAAGAAGAGCTAACGATCGTAAATATATACGCACCCAATACAGGAGCACCCAGATACATAAGGCAAGTTCTTAATGACTTACAAAGAGACTTAGACTCCCACACAATAATAGTGGGAGATTTTAACACCCCATTGTCAATATTAGACAGATCAACCAGACAGAAAATTAACAAGGATATCCAGGACTTGAACTCAGACCTGGACCAAGCAAACCTAATAGACATTTACAGAACTCTCCACCCCAAATCCACAGAATATACATTCTTCTCAGCACCACATCACACCTACTCTAAAATTGACCACATAATTGGGAGTAAATCACTCCTCAGCAAATGCAAAAGAACGGAAATCGTAACAAACAGTCTCTCAGACCACAGTGCAATCAAGTTAGAACTCAGAATTCAAAAACTAACTCAGAACCGCACAGCTTCATGGAAACTGAACAACTTGCTCTTGAATGTTGACTGGATAAACAATGAAATGAAGGCAGAAATAAAGATGTTCTTCAAAACCAACGAGAATGAAGACACAACATACCAGAATCTCTGGGACACATTTAAAGCGGTCTCTAGAGGAAAATATATAGCAATAAGTGCCCACATGAGAAGCAAGGAGAGATCTAAAATTGATACCCTATCGTCAAAACTGAAAGAGCTAGAGGAGCAAGATCAAAAAAACTCAAAGTCTAGCAGAAGACAAGAAATAGCTAAGATCAGAGGAGAACTGAAGGAGATAGAGACACAAAAAACCCTTCAAAAATCAATAAATCCAGGAGCTGGTTTTTTGAAAAGATCAACAAAATACACAGACCACTAGCCAGATTAATAAAAAATAAAAGAGAGAATAACCAAATTGATGCAGTAAAAAACGATAAAGGGGATATCACCACAGATTCCACAGAAATTCAAACCATCATCAGAGATTATTACAAACAACTCTATGAACACAAACTAATAAACCTGGAAGAAATGGATAAATTCCTGGACACTTGCCTCCTGCCAAGCCTAAACCAGGAAGAAGCCGAAACCCTGAACAGACCCATAACAAGGTCTGAAGTTGAGGCAGCAATTAAGAGCTTACCACCCAAAAAAAGCCCAGGTCCAGATGGGTTCACAGCGGAATTCTGCCAGACATACAAAGAGGAGCTGGTACCATTTCTTCTGAAACTATTCCAAACAATACAAAAAGAGGGAATTCTTCCCAAATCATTTTATGACACCAACATCATCCTGGTTCCAAAACCTGGCAGAGACTCAACAAGAAAAGAAAACTTCAGGCCAATATCCATGATGAACATAGACGCAAAAATCTTCAATAAAATACTGACAAGCCGATTGCAACAGCACATCAAAAAGCTTATTCACCATGATCAAGTAGGCTTCATCCCGGGGATGCAAGGCTGGTTCAACATATGCAAGTCTATAAACGTAATTCACCACATAAACAGAACCAAAGACAAAAACCACACGATTATCTCAATTGATGCAGAGAAGGCCTTTGACAAAATTCAACAACCCTTTATGCTAAAAACCGTCAATAAGCTAGGTATCGATGGAACGTATCTCAAAATAATAAAAGCTATTTATGACAAACCAACAGCCAATATCATACTGAATGGGCAAAAACTGGAAGCATTCCCCTTGAAATGTGGCACCAGACAAGGATGCCCTCTCTCACCACTGCTATTCAATATAGTATTAGAAGTTCTAGCCAGAGCAATCAGGCAAGAAAAAGAAATAAAGGGCATTCAAATAGGAAAGGAGGAAGTCGAATTGTCTCTATTTGCAGACGACATGATTGTATATCTAGAAGACCCCATCGTCTCAGCCCCAAACCTCCTGAAACTGATAAGCAAGTTCAGCAAAGTCTCAGAATACAAAATCAATGTGCAAAAATCACATGCATTCCTATACACCAATAACAGACTTAAAGAGAGCCAAATCAAGAACAAACTTCCATTCACAATTGCCACAAAGAGAATAAAATACCTAGGAATACAAATAACAAGGAATGTAAAGGACCTCTTCAAGGAGAACTACAAGCCACTGCTCAACGAAATAAGAGAGGACACAAACAGATGGAGAAACATTCCATGTTCATGGTTAGGAAGAATCAATATTGTGAAAATGGCCATACTGCCCAAAGTCATCTACAGATTCAATGCTAACCCCATCAAGCTACCAATGACCTTCTTCGCAGAACTGGAAAAAACCACCTTAAACTTCATATGGAACCAAAAGAGAGCCCGCATAGCCAAGTCAATTCTAAGCAAAAAGAACAAAGCGGGGTGCATCACACTACCAGACTTCAAACTATACTACAAGGCTACAGTAATCAAAACAGCATGGTACTGGTACCAAAACAGAGATATAGACCAATGGAACAGAACAGAGGTCTCGGAGGCAACACAACATATCTACAACCATCTGATCTTTGACAAACCAGACAAAAACAAGCAATGGGGAAAGGATCCCCTGTTCAATAAATGGTGTTGGGAAAGCTGGCTAGCCATGTTCAGAAAGCAGAAACTGGACCCCTTCCTGACACCTTACACGAAAATTAACTCCAGATGGATTAAAGACTTAAACATAAGACCTAACACCATAAAAACCCTAGAAGAAAATCTAGGCAAAACCATTCAGGATGTAGGTGTAGGCAAGGACTTCATGACCAAAACACCAAAAGCATTGACAACAAAAGCCAAAATAGACAAATGGGACCTAATCAAACTCCACAGCTTCTGCACAGCAAAAGAAACAATCATTAGAGTGAATCGGCAACCAACAGATTGGGAAAAAATTTTTGCAGCTTACCCATCTGACAAAGGGCTGATATCCAAAATTTACAAAGAACTAAAACAGATTTACAAGAAAAAAACTAACAAGCCCATTCAAAAGTGGGCAAAGGATATGAACAGACACTTTACAAAAGAAGACATACATGAGGCCAACAAACATATGAAAAAATGCTCATCATCACTGGTCATCAGAGAAATGCAAATCAAAACTACATTGAGATACCATCTCACGCCAGTTAGGATGGCGATCATCAATAAATCTGGAGACAACGGATGCTGGAGAGGATGCGGAGAAATAGGAACACTTTTGCACTGTTGGTGGGAGTGTAAATTAGTTCAACCATTGTGGAAGACAGCGTGGCGATTCCTCAAGGACCTAGAAATAGAAATTCCATTTGACCCAGCAATCCCATTACTGGGTATATATCCAAAGGATTACAAATCGTTCTACTATAAGGACACGTGCACACGAATGTTCATTGCAGCACTGTTTACAATAGCAAACACCTGAAACCAACCCAAATGCCCATCGACGATAGACTGGATAGGGAAAATGTGGCACATATACACCATGGAATATTATGCAGCCATCAAAAACGATGAGTTTGGGTCCTTTGTAGGGACATGGATGAACCTGGAAACCATCATTCTCAGCAAACTGACAGAAGAGCAGAAGATCGAACACCGCATGTTCTCACTCATAGGCGGGTGTTGAACAATGAGAACACATGGACACAGGGAGGGGAGCACTACACACTGGGGTCAGTTGGGGGAAAATAGGGGAGGGACGGTGGGGGGTGGGAAGCTGGGGAGGGATAGCAGGGGGAGAAATGCCAGATGTAGGTGATGGGGAGGAAGGCAGCAGATCACACTGCCACGTGTGTTCCTATGCAACAATTTTGCATGTTCTTCACATGTACCCCAAAACCTAAAATGCAATAAAATAAATAAATGGAAATAAAAAAAAAAAAAAAAAAAGAAAATGCATAAAGAACCCAACCACTCCTCACCACTTTCACTACTGCCACCCTGGCTCAAACACTAGCCTTTCTTATCTAACTGGTCTCCCTGGTTCTTCTCTTGGTTCTACGTTCTATTCTGAACACAGCAACCACAGTCAACCTGTTAAAATGCATGTCACTTATCTATCTAAAACTCTCCTCAACTCAGAGTAAAGGTCCTTACAGTGACCCATAAAACCCTACATAGTCTGAGCCCTGTCACCAGACCACATTGATTACTACCCTCCACCCCTGCCCCTCCTCTCCAGCCAGCTAGACTAACCTACTCTATTTCTTAACCATGCCAGGCATATTCCTGCTTCAGGGCCTTGGTTCTGATCTTCCATCTGCCTAAAATGTTCTCTCACATTCTTCATTTCTTCCTGTCAATATCATTTTCTTCATGTAATTATCAATTGCATACTTCGTATTCTCATTTCTGCTGCATTTTTCTTCTTACACTCTTATTACCATCTAACATATAGATATTTTACTTACTTGTTTTGTTCATTTTCTGTCTTTCCTACCAAAATATGGGCAGCTACTTTGATTGATGTTGTTCACTGCTGTATGTCAGTGGTTACAACAGTGCCTGACATGCAGAAGTTACTCCATAAATATTTGAATGAATATCAACAACAGCTCTGGAAGCGATTTTTTGTCCCATGCTGCATATGAGGAAATGGAAGGTCAGAGAAGTGACAATAATTTGTTCAGTTTGTAAGCAAAGCTGGGATTCAAATTCAGTTTCAGTGCAACTCTAAATACTATATTAGTGTCATAACACAAAATTATCTTCCAGAGTGACTCAGCACTTCACAAGGAGAGATCTCTGCTACACTTCTGATGCCTGTGAAACCAACTGAAATCATCTAAACACTAGCAATTTTCAAATACATTGATACATTATCTCATTCATTCATTCAGTCAACAAATATTTAGACTCTATTATGTAACAGGATATGTGCCAGCACTAAGAATTCACAAATAACAAAAACAGGCAAGGTTCCAATCTTCCCAGACTTGAACCAGAAACCATACAAATCAATGGAAAATTGCACCTATGATAAGTTGCAATGAGGAAGATGTGTACAAAGGTCAGCGTATCTACAAGTCAGAGAAGGCTTTTCTGGAGTAGGGACATATAAACTGAGTTCTAAAAGGCGAGTAGGAGGGGAAAGGGAAATATTCCAGAGAGAAGAAGCAGCATGTGCAAAGGCCCCATGGTGAGAGTGTGCATGGTGAATGGGAGGGATGGAAAGAAGGCCAGTGTGTCTGGCATCCATCATTTGCCAAACACAACAGATCCCTTAGGAAGATACTACTAGCCCATTTCCTGAAAAAAGGAGATTGAGTCTTTTAAGAGTTAAGTGACAAGCCCAAGGTCACATGGCTGGCAAGTGGCAGAACCAGAATCTGGAAGCAGACTAGATCAACTTTAAACCCCATGTTCTCTCATCTAGTAAATGAGAAAGGGACAGAAATGCTGAGGAAAGCAGCATTTGCCCCTCACCAGAGGCAAGATGAGGGCAAAAATTCCTAATCACCTTTAAGATATCTGCAAGAACCTCTGTGTTCCATCCTTCTCCACCCACCTGCCCTGAGGTAGGAGAGACCTGTTCCTCAGCTCTCTGGGTCCTCAGGGCTGCTCTTCCAAGTCATTGGTGCCCAGGCCAAAGAGCAGGTGCTAAAGAGATTAACACACATTTGGGTGTGATTGAAAAGTGACTGAAAAGTAGAGGATCAAAAAATATCAATAGTTCATATAGCCCCAAGAACTATAGGAACAGAGTAACTCAATTCTGCATTTCACTTGGCTTTTTCAAAACGGTATTATTAATTACTATTATTATTATTTTATTATTTTGGTGAAAGTTTGAGACAGTGGAAAAAGGACTGGATTGGGAGCAGAAAGGCCTGGTTTCAAGTCTTTGCTCTGCCATTTGAAAACCTGAGCCTCAGTTTACATAACTAAAGAAGGCTTTAGAGGGTTGCTGGGAGCGTTAAATTAGATAATGCACGTGAAAGTGCTGTAAAGAAGATTTAAGACGTGAGATCATTCTTGTGGATGGACATTCAACTTTCACAGTATTATGGGACGCATCTACTGCTCTGTTTTAGAAACATAATTATTTTCTTGGTTTCCCTGGTTCCTCCTCCAGCAAGCTGACCCTTGAATGTTGGGGCCCGCAGAAGTCTGTCTTATTGTCCTTTTTTCCCTCTGCCACGAAGACTCTCTATAGGTGATCATCTCTGGTCCCATGGCCTAAGCAATGACTATCTTGAAACCTCTCACAGAAGCTCCAGAGCCATTTCCCAACTAGATCTTTAACATGGTGTCCTGCAGGCCTCTCAAACATAGTTCAGAATGGAACTTGCTGTCTTTCTCCATCCCTTCAACACCATACACACCATCTTGGTGAATGACACACTATCTCTCTCATCCTCACTGTAAACTTAGAGTCATAGTAATTTAAGCAACATTTATTAACAAGTTAATAGTTGTTGGAGCCTGGTCTACTTGGTGAAACCCTGTCTCTACTAAAAATACAAAAATTAGCCTGGCATGGTGGCAAGCACCTGTAGTACCAGCTACTCAGGAGGCTGAGGCAGGAGAATCGCTTGAACCTGGGAAGTGGAGACTGCCGTGAGCCGAGATGGTGCCATTGCACTCCAGGCCTGGGTGACAGAGCGAAACTCCGTTTCAAAAAAAAAAGTAGTTGGGCACTGTGCTAAGCTTTTTATATGCATTTTCTGATTTAGGTATTAGAAGAACCACTGGAGGTTTACACTGTATTCATTAGCAGCCTTATTTCATAGAGAGGAAAAATGAAGTTTAGGGCAATGTTAGATGTCCTGGCCATGGGGCTCAAAGCTGTGTAACTTCAGAGCCTTGCTATGCTGTGCAGCCTCATATTCAACTCTTCCTGTTTCCTCATCTGCCCCATCCCACTGGTCACAAAAACCACTGAAATTGTGCCTCAAAAATAAATATTTCTCAATTCCAGCCAGGGCTTCCTTTCTATTCCTACTGCCAATTACTTAGTCTTGACCATCAGTATCTATTACTAACATTCATTTATTTTACTTAACAATTATCTATAACACATGTGCTATGTCCCAGGCACTATTTTAAGCACTTTACAAATATTAACTCATATAATTCTCCTAACAATCCCATGAGATTTATTATCCCCAATTTATCAATGGGGAAATAAGTAACCTTCCCAAGTTACATAGCTAAGAAACGATGGAGTTGGAGTTTGAACCAGGCAGTGTGGCTCCAGTTGTAATCTTAACCATAAATTACATCATGATATCCCTCTATATAATCACAGCAGGGTCCTCGGTGGTTTCCCTGCCACCTGCTCTCTACTCAGCCTCAAGAAATTCTCCAGAATTTGTTTCACAAAAGTGAAAACTCTGATCCTTTCTCCTACATATAACCCCCTGGCTTTCTCTTGTTAGAGCCCATACTCAACACAGGCTTTTGTGATCCAGATGCAAAGTAACATCCAGTCCCGCCTCTCGTCATGCGCTACACCAATCACTCCAAAATAGTGAGTCTTCCCCAGGCCTGTCCTGGATACTTGAGCTTGCATCTGTTTTCACCCTCTATATGAAATGCCATCCCCTCTGAAATAAAAGTCCACTCATTCTTCAAGGCTCAATGCCATCTCTGCTTAAGAAGCCTCATTCCTTTCCTTTAGTACTTATCAGGATACATTCCAAAGAATTTCAACTCCCTTTTCTGCACACCTTCCTTCCCCATCACCCTCTGCCTCAAATCAGGCTGCTAAACCCTCTAAAGCTGACACCTATCATGTGCATTATTTCAGCCCTTTCCATGACTCTCGAGACATAGTAGGTTCACAGTCTACATTTGCTGATGACATGTAAGGTCTATATAATTTGTCCAGAATCTTAAAGGAGGATATTGAAATATTAGGGATTTGAAATTCCAATTCGAAAAGAAGGTAAGTAGTTTAAGATACGTAAGAAAAGATTAAAAGTGTGCATCGTGCATTTCTTTCTATGGACAAAATCCGAGTTGAGTGCAGGTGTACAAAATTTGAGAAAGTAAGCAAAGCCATCTTTTAGAGGGGTTTTCTTTTGGTTTAACAATCACTACACAACCTCAGCAGACTGCGTAGCACCCAGAGTACACACCTAACTCCCCCACCCTCCCAGAGCTGACATTGCTTGGGAGAGTGGGGCATCTGTATGGAACTCAGCCTCACAAGTATTCCACAAACATCAGCTGGAGTCTTTTCACGGTTGGTTAACTCTTCTGTTTGTTTTTCCCTTTTTTGTTGCTTTGTTGTTGTTGTTTACTTCTTGTCTCTTGTTAATGTTGTTTAATTTTTTTCCCTGATTTGTTGTCTTTGTTGTTGACTTCTTTTGCCCTTGTTGTTGTTCTTGTTGTTGTTTAGCCCTGCTCGTCTCTAGTTTGTCTAATAACAATAATGGCAAACATTTACTAAGCATTTCCTGTGAACCTGGCACTGTACTAAGACTTCTGATAAAATCAATTTGTGGACTTCTCTCTTGTGAGCACCAGAGTGAAATAAAATTTCTGGATATGAAGGTCAAACTGGCAGTAAACATGTTTGAACATATATTCTTTGAAAAGAATCATTCTTACTGGGGCTTCTACTGTGTCAGCTAGAATTCTAAATATGAGACTACAGTGTCGGGGAAAGGCAGGCCTGATTTGGAAAGGTGCTACTAGGTGGAATTCATTCCCACCAGCACGACATGAAGGTATCTGCCTTATTTCTACCACAATGGGTGTTGGCCAACTTTTTCATTTTTGAAAATTTACTGAACTTTTAAAAAGTGACCAATTGTTCCCATTTGTATATCTACAACTCTAGAGGGTTGAACACCTGTTCATTTATGTTTGGACATTTTCAGTTTCTATCCTGTGAATTATCTGTTTATAAATTTTGCCAATTTACTACTGGATTTTCATTTTCTGATCAATTTGCGAATATCCTTTATATTTAAGAGCTTATCATGCCTTCCCAGGAGGGACTGAAAAGAATTAAATGTGCATCAATAGAGAAATGGTGTCAAATAAATTATGACACTGCCGTGTTATGGAATGTTGTATTTTTAAAAAACTGAGCTAAATCTGTTTGTGTTGACTTGGAAGGATCTCTGGAACCAACTGTCAGTGAAAAGAAGCAAATTGTAGGTAATTTTTTTTATCATGATACCACTTTTATTGACAGAAATTAGAAAATAAACCCTACTGGGTGCATGTATGTGTGTGTGTGTATGCATATGTATATGTTTATATAAATATAAATTTTATATTTTATAGATAAGTTTGTAAAAACACTGGTAAAATTGTGAAAGGGTACACACCCAACTGTCTCTGCAGAGAGTAAGATGAGAAAAGGAGGAGAGAGTAGATACTTTTCCCTTATATGCCACCCTATTCAATGACTTACTTCAATGAGCAGTATTAGTGACATTTTTTGAAATCTAATAAAAACGCTAAATTTTAAAAATAAACTATGACAATCATTTTCCAAGCCCCCTTATATAAAGGTGCACAGTCCCAACTGTATTTCCAAACATGCCAGGAACTAGAAAACATATAGGTCATTTTGCCTTACCTTACTTTCAATGGTTCCGTTCCCTTAAATTACAGTTTAGAGAATTTTGTTATTTTCTTCTGTGTCATTAATGACACACATGTAAAACAAATCTCTCTCCCTCATCCAACTCTAAGGATATATTTATAAGGCTGAAAATGTCAGAATGGGAGCCAGAGAATGAAGGGGAGAGTCTTCAATGGGTGTGTCCTGGCACTCCCCAGCTGGCCTGGTCCCTGTTCCCACGGTGGCTGCCTCAGCTACCCTGGGGGCGTAAAATGCTCTCCAGGGCCCAGAGAAAGTTTTCCCAGGTGAAATGTATGCCAATTGCCCAACAGCTCACTGATTACAGAAGTCCTTCCCTGAGAGCTTTTCATTCCTTTTGTGTAAGTCTTTTCTTCCCCTCTTAAAAAAAGAAAGTACCCCTAGGAGAGGCCATCTACTAAGACTGATGCGTAATTTGCACCTCATTGAGAATGAGTTTATCTGCTTCTGTCTCCAGAGCAGGATTAAACAAGAGGCAAAGGCCTGAGAGGCACCTGCAATGGAGCAGAGCATAAGGACCGGAGGAAGACATTAGAAGCCAGAGGCATGGAAATGAAAACTTTGCTTAAATCACTCTTGCCTGAGGTTAAGCAATTTTCCCTGACACTAGACTATTGTGGTAGGAGTGGAAAGGCAGGATGTGTGAGGCAAGAGAGGATCCACGTGATGCAAACACACTGAGAGGCCCTGGGGTTGGGCCCTGAGTGGATGACTGTCCAGATCACCAGAGACCTTCCTGCCCTTCAATGCTTCTTCCACCTCTTTTGCACCACTGTCCATCCTTCATGGAAAGAGATCAGGTATGTAAAAATACACAAATATAATCCAGGCTCAGGCAAGTTGCTTAACATATCTTGCTAACAATTCTTTTCAACAGTAACACAAGTATAAAAATACTTACCTTTCAAAATTTGGGGGAGCATTAAATGAGATAATGCATGCCTGGCATAATACCTGGCCTTCAGTGGAAGACAGTACCCTTCTTGCTGACCAGAGAAAAGTCAGAACAATCCAAAAGAAAGGTCAAGGCTCAGCACAGCTGTCCTCCTTCTTATTAAATGCAAGGTATTTTGGGATGCACAATTCATGTTAATTTGCATAATCTCTTGCCGATTCTGTGCTTATTCTGGGGATAGGTGACTTCAGTCATCAGCACTGTCATCCCGTTCTCCTTGTAAGTGCCAAAAACATGTATCAAAGATAAAAATGAAAAAAAAAAAAGAGGAGAAAGGAAAGGAGAGAAGAGGAGAAGAAAGGGAAGGGAAGGGAAGAAAGGAAAAAGAGAAGGAGAGGAGTTGAGAAGAGAAGGAAAGGGAAGTGAAGGGAGGGGAGGGGAGGGGAAGGCAGGGAAGGGAAGGGGAAGGGAGGGGAGGGGAGGGGAAGGGAGGGAAGGAGAGGGGAGGAGAGGGGAGATAAAACTTGTATGTTGAACAATCTATGCAAGCTATTTTCCTGGTAACTTAATTGGCATAACACCAAACAGAGCAGAAAGGACCCTGGTAACATGCCAGGAACACTCAGGACCTTCAGTACATTCAAACAGGTTCTTTCACTCTTCTTTTAATTGGGCTGGCATTATACCAGTAACATCCTATGTGTTTTCTATTTAGATGGTGCCTCGCTCTTCCACATGGAGTATCATGAAACCTTATGTTGTGCAAAAGATATTATTCTCACCCAGCTGGGGCCATTTTTCAAGATTCTCCACCCAGGCATGAGAAAGACTGAGAATCAATAACTCAGCCTGCTGGGCAAAAAACAATAATAATATGAACTGAAAGGAAGTACCACCACATCCTAAATAAACGTAGTAAAAAATCAACTTTTTAAATCTCTTTATTGGAAGAGGAGGTGGTGGTGGTGGTGAAGAGGACAATAGAATTAAAAAGTTTAAACTAATTTTCCCAATGTTTACCTTCCCTGTCGTGTATTATCTAGATGTTATCCTCCCCTGCGCTCCCTCCTGCTCGTTCTTGCTCTGGTTCTCTTTCACGCAGCATGAGTCTCTTTTTGCTATTTCCAGCAACATAAAAGCACTCTGAAACACCACACATACACACACGTGCGCACACACACACACACACACACACACACACCCCTCCTGGCTCCCACTCTTACCTTCACCTGCCATTTCTGTTTCTCTCTGCAGCACCTGTCTCCTCTTCCCCATTTCCCATTCATTCTTTCATCTGCTAGGATTTTGCTTATCACTTCCCAAAACCTCTCTTTTGAATGTTACCCCCAAGATCTCCTTGAAAACAAACCCAAAGAACAACTGCGTCTCAACAGCTTTTGGCACAGTTGACCTCTCTCTCCCTCTCTCTTCCATGCTGGGGGCCGTCCTCATATTGTTTTCTGTACCCTTCATAGCCAGTCCTTCTGCCTGCCTTTGCTGGCTCCTCCTCTGGCAGTCCTGACTTTTCTCCTTCCCTTCCCTTGCTCTTTTTTTCTTTCTTTTGAACTTTCTTTGATACATGATCTTGGCACTCAAGAGAAAGATAGAGTAACCTTGCTAATGGCTAAAGTCACCTATCTATCCCAAGAATAAAGTCAGGATTACCAAGGTCCTTTATTTCTCCATCTGCATCCTCTTTAGAGGATGTCAATCACCACATGACTTTAAAAACATATCTGTGTTAATAACTCCCAAATTCAGAGATCTGCCTTCAAATCCCCAGTCTCATATGTACTACTACCTTCTCATAAGTTCTATTTCATAGGTATTTCAAAGGTACCATGACCAAAAAGGTGCTCTTGAATCTCCCTGCTCCCCAGTCCACTAAACCCCCATCCCCAACCAAACCCCTTCAACTCATTGTTCTTCATTTGAGTAAATAGCACCAGCAGAAACTTGGGAATCATTCTCGATCCTGCCCTTACCACATGTACACACACATACACACACACACACACACACACACACACACACGAGGATTTCAGTTCATCAGCACATCCTGAAAGCCCCTCTTCCAAAATACAGTTCTAATCAGTCCACCACTCTTTATCAACTTGCACTTGGCACCCTCATTTTTCACCTGGATGATAGACAATTACAATAACCTGCATCCTGCTCTCCTTGCTTCCACGCCTGCTCTCCTTCTATCTAGTCTCCAAAAGGAGGCAGAAAGATATATTTTTATGATGCAGGTCATAACTACGCCCCACATAGAGTCTTTGAATAGCTTGTTTTTTGGTGTTGTTTGTTTGTTTTGAGTCAGAGTCTCACTCTGTTGCCCAGGCTGGAGTGCAGTGGCATGATCTTGGCTCACTGCAATCTCCGCCTCTTGGGTTCAAGTAATTCTCTGCCTCAGCCTCCCAAGTAGCTGGGACTACAGGTGCCCACCACCATGGCCAGCTAATTTTTGTATTTTTATTAGAGACAGGGTTTCGCGATGTTGGCCAGGCTGTTCAACTCCTGACCTCGAGATCCACTCACCTCAGCCTCCCAAAGTGCAGGGATTACAAGTGTAAGCCACCACAACTGGCCAGCTTGCTAGGTTTTTTTTTTTTTTTTTTTTTTTTAAAGTGCAAATTATTACCACAGATTCATGGCCTATATGATGTGGCCTCTGCCTCATCCTCCAGTGGCACCTCAAGCCACTCTCTCTGCCTCACCATTACTCATCCAGGCCATCCTCCCAACAATACCTGGAAAACACCAACCTCTTTCACCTCAAAGCCTCTGCATGTGCTGTTGCCTGAAGCTGCTGGAATACTCTTCCTTGGATCTTCCAATGGCTGTTTCCTTTTCTGCTCCTAGATCCAGTTTAGTAGCCAGTTTCTTAGAAAGGCTACTCAGGTTAGGTCGTGCCCCTCTGCCATCTTTATCACTTTTGCAGTACTTCTTACTACATGTATTGGAGTGTCATGATGGCCAACCACTAAGATCACCCACAGTGACTCTCCCCCTTTAGAATCTACAACCTTCTGTAGTCCCTTTCCACTCTGTACCAAGGCTGAGTTGTGTAACCAATACAATAGGGAAGAAGTGATGGATGGTATGTCACTTCTGAGACTAACTTAAAAGCCACAGCTTCCATTTTGCTCTTTCTCTTTCCCTCTAGGGTAACTCACTCTGGGGGAAACCAGATGCCACTGTGTGACCAATACCATGGAGAGATTTACAGGCTGAAGAGTCAAAGCCTCCTGCCAGTAGCCATGCAAATGAGCTGGGAAGAGGGTCTGCCAGCCCAGCCAAGCCTTGAGATGACTGTAGCCCCAGCCAACATCCTGATCCTGACTGCAACCTCATGAGAAACTGTGAGACACAGTTACCAGCTCAGGCACTTCTGAGTTCCTGACCCTCAGAAGCTGTGCTGGATAGCAAGCATCTGTTGGTTTAAGGTGCTAAGTTTTGGTGCAATATGTTACTTAGCAAAAGAATGTATTTATTGATTATTTAAATTTATAAATATAATTTATAAATTTACATATACATTATTTTACATATTCATTGTCTTCTTCCCCACTGAAAGGTTTAAATCATTTGCTCTTGTATTACCAGTGGGTAGAATTCTGCCTAACACACAGCAGGCACTCAATAGATATTTGCAGAAGAAACAATTAAAATGTGTTACTATTTTTACCATCAATAAAACATTTATCACTGTACAGCCTAAAAAATCCCTGCATTATCTCAGTGAATCCTATATCTAACAGTAAACTAGATATGCCTTCCATTTCATAATGAAAAACCGGCAGCTCCAAGACCGCTGATGATTTGTTTACGGCCACCCTACCGCTGTATTACAGAGCTAGTGTTCCAATCCTAGGCTTCTGATTTCAACCCCGGGAATTTTTCTTCTGCACACATTGACTCTTATCAGTCATCCACAGAGCATGAGCTCTGTCTCTCTGACGTTCATGTTTCTGCACAAAGCATCTAGCATGTTCGTGTCCTGGGGCAGCTACCTCTTGCTCATCCAACTTGTGGCTTGACTCATCAGGCTCACTTGACCCGATGTCAACACTGTGCAGAAAAATTCCTGTGTGAGAGCACAGCATTGTTCATTTCTCTTTTAAATGTAATGTATTACATGGGTTTTCTTTCCTCTACCGAAACTATAAAAGGAAGCAAAAGCATGCTTAACAGCCCCCAGTACTCAATTTTAAATATACTACCAAGCTCCAAATTCTCCAGACTTCTAAAAGTGGATCATTTGTTCAATTTCTACAAAAACATTATTTTGAATGATAGCAAGTTCCCAAGCAGATTGTCTAAGAACCCTCCTTTCTCCTGCCCAAGTGAGTCCTAGTTTGGTACAGGTGAGAAAGAGCATGTGTTTAATTGAAATCAAGACTCAGTGACCAAAAAAGGTGTCACAACTAAGTTAGAACGTGTTTCCTTGTGTGATTCTTAAGCCAAATACAACCTGATTTTAAAGGGATGAAAAAGATTTCAATGAATATGTTAAATTAATTTGCCTTCAAAATCAAGTTTTTGACCTGTTTTTAGTATCACATTCACTGATAATTACCATTATTATTTCTCAGGTTTCTATAAGAAAATCTTGACCCAAGATAGAATTTTTAAATTTTAATCAAATTAGGATCCCAGATTTGTTTCTAGAGCATTCTTGGGTTTGTTGCCTCTGATTTACATATAAAATGGGGATGATAAGATCCCTACCTCATAGATTTGTTGTTGTAAGGATGAAGTAAGTGGTTAGAAGAGTGCCTAGCACCCAGCAATTGTTATATAACTGCTGGTTATTAACATTGCAGTTGTCACCATTTTATTGTTATTATTTTTATCACTACTATTAAATTTTTCAGGTCTTTACTTCCCTCTAATAGCATAAATATTTAAAAATTTATTTTCTGAGCCAGGCGAGGTGGCTCACACCTACGGTCCCAACTACTCAGGAGGCTGAGGTGGGAGGATTGCTTGAGCTTAGGAGTTTGAGGTTGCAGTGAGCTATGATTGTACCACTGCACTCCAGCCTGGGTGACAGAGTGAGACCCTTTCTCTAAAAAGAAATAATAAAAATAAACATAAATGTATTTTCTGTATGTGGGTTCTGCAGGCCATATAAACACATGTACTTCCTTCCAGTTGTTTTCTCCTTCGAAGCTACTTAAATAAGTCATTCCTATATCTTTAGTCATTTACGTCCTAAACAAAAACATTACTTAAGAAAGATCTTGGAGAATGTCCCATATACTATTCCTAGTTGCACCTCTGCCTTCCTATGTCATTTTGCTCAAATAATGTCTCCAATCTGCCGCCAGAGGATTTTATGATCCCTGGCAGTGGAGTGAGAAGTTGGTAGTGATTATGGGACTGAAGAACTATCAAATAATTTAGGTTTTGTTTGAGAGGCACTGGGTATGAGACTTTGTATTATTCTTATTCTGTGCCCTGAGGGTAAAAAAAAGAGTAAGGGAGATAAGCATTCTTTGCCCAGATGTCTCCAATCAGGATTAGGTTCCCTGAGTCATTTCCAAGATAAAATCTAGATTGCCTTATCTCACACACCTTGAACTAGGAGGGAATACCTGTAAAACAATAGAAATTTTGGAGCAGTTCCCTGACGTGTTCATTTACATAAAAAATTATTTCTCACAATCAGTAATTTTATCCCCATGATTTTCAATTGTTTCAGATAGATTAGATTAGATAGATAGATAGATAGACTGATAAAATCTCCTTAAAGGAACATTAGTACTATGTGATATTCACTTCATCCTTAATAGATAGCAAACAACTTTCTTTGCATAATAAAAGGAAGGTTTTTTATAAGTTTTGTATATGTTTATTGACATATGACATGATGCCTATATACTTCCAACAAAAATGATTTAACATAACCGTAATGAAGACAGTTCCAAAAGAGAAGCAAAATGTGTTTTTTGGTATTTTACCAGAGCAGTATTTTACCTCAAATAGTCTAACTCTGGAGGGTGCATTTTCAAACTCTAAGCAACACAGTGTGCCATTCTGGTAGACTCCAAATACTATCTCTTTGTTAATGACTTAAAATTTTCTGCTCTAACTCAGCCTCTTTCTTGAGCCTTTTACTGCCTACAGGGCATTTGTACATGATCATCTAATAGAAGAGCTCAAACTTAACTAATCAATCACTCTTGTCTCAATGTTTACACAACATTTTGGAGACACTGCAGGATGTTATGATCTACCTATATGTAGCAATCTCATTTTCTAGAACATTAAAACCCAGAATGCAGAGATCTTTTGAAAATCGATTTTTTTAGTTTTAGCACGTGACAGGTATTTGGCAAATGTGTGTTGAACAAATATCTATTTTGGTAACTACATTTATGACGCAGGTTAACAAAAACATAGCACTACCAAGCAGGCAGAATGGAGTCAGGTTGGCTGACTGGGTGAGGATAGCAAAGAGGGATAAATGGTCACAAGAGGTCAGGGGATAGAACAGTCACGATTACAGGTCTCCAACCTACCTTTACCACATACCTGATACACAGGAAGCTCCAAACTCTCATCACTGCCTAGCCCACTTTTATGACAGTTCTCTTGGCAATAGATTTTTGCCAGAGCATGAAAGAATTTCATGTTCAAAGCTTCAGAGAAAGCTGATTAGTTCTTCCTTTTCCAATAGGTCAAATATCAAGCAACTAACAGGGAGTATTAAAAACAAATAAAATTAACAATAAAATAAACAATTTAATTTAATTTAAAAAGCAACTAACAGAGAGTGGTTCAGATTCATAAAAACTGCACCAAGATGGTTTGGCCCTTTGGCGTCTCCCTGAAGTCAAAAATGTCCTAGCATGTTGAAGCTAACAAGGATGTCATCTCCCGAAGCTGTAAAATTCGACTCTCCCACAGCTGTAAGGTGTTTCTGCAGACCTCCACAACAAAAGGGTTCCTCCTGGTTGAGAAAAGTTCCATTTCAAACATAAAAGAATCTCCTGTATTTAGAAGGGCATATAGGTTCTCAAACATGGGTTTGTAAGAGGTGCTATATATAAACTAACTATAAAATTTATTTTCCAATCTGAGACACTTTTGAAATGGAACACTGATAAGACCCTGAGATAACAGCGTAAGTCAGAACTTTCCTAGGCACACCAGGGCAGGAGGTGATTAAAGCTGCAGAGGAAAGGAATGACGGATTTAGGAATGTGTGGACAACTCTGTCCTCATGCAATCCCATGGTGATGAATAAACACAGAAAGTCCTCAGCAAACTGAACCCTGCTAACTCAGAGTTTGTGCTAAATGCAGACACTTCAGATGATTTTCATACTTAATTTCATTTCTTCATCCATCAAGAGTTTGGACTATCTGGGGACAGAGGCATGATGGATTTTGACCAGTCTATATAAATCCACTCCATCCAATTATTCGTTTAGTCTTTCAGCAAACTTTTGTTAAGCATCAAGTACAATTTGGGAACAAATTAGAGTTCTGGGCAGGGCAGTTACAAAAATGAATGACACATACCTTCCCTCAAAGAGTCAGCGTGCTAATAGGTGACATACATGAGACCAAATAATTGCAGTGCAATATATTTAAGTGCCAAAAGCACATATTTCCCAAGACAGCATACATGACTAGTTAAAATCCTTGAGGCTGCTGGCATCCCTCATTACACAATGGCATCTTATTTTGTGACGTGGAACCCGGGTAAATTGTCATTCTTCCTTGCCTACTTTTCTTACTAAGGTCTATTTGTATCTTAGTTCACAACATGTACTTAAGATTTATAAAATTACATGTATTTAAATATCTTCCATAATTCAGGTTGTTAAACTAAAAAAGAACTCTCTTCTTTCCTCTCTTTCTTTTAGCTTTAAATTACATGGTTCTGTGATTTTCCTTTGCCTTTTGTTCCACATGAGTAAAGGTTTGCTTTGCAGCAATACTTATTAAGAAAGTATGGCCACCTCAGCCAAATTGCAAAATACACCACACAGTTTTAAGTAGGAAGCCAGATGAATGAACAATCTGAAATTCCCCTTCACTTCAATACTACTGAAATGCCTCAGCTGTAAGGTGACATCTCCATGAACTTCTCTTTTTAAGAATTTAGAATTCTATTCTGTGGACCAGATCAATTCCCCTCTGAAAGTTGTTACATGTGCTCCTACTTTCACCCCTGGTTTTAGAAGTAATCAACACCTCCGGTTTTGCATTTGCTCAGTCATCTAAGCAATTGCAAGACGTCTGACATACATTGGCTCATTTATCTACCTTTATTTCCTCTCAAATCAAGAAAGCTTTCCAAGTGGGTATGTTTATTTGAGAAAAGTAGACAGTGAAATTAGTTCTTGCACTGATGTATTATTTCTCCCATTTTGCACATAGTAAAGTAAAATTTGGTGGACATCTGTGACACTGTCTGCCAAGCAACCCCTCCATGTTCTCCTGAGATCGAACCCCTTGCTCCTTTCTCCCTTAACCCTATCCCCCATGGCTACTCTGGGAGTCACATACTCTTACATGACACTAGCCCTGGACATTATTGGTGGTTCCAGAGTGCACATTGACCTACTCAGCCAATCATATCATCCTGCTCCCTGCCCAACCATAAGCCTCACCAAAGCCAAATGGTTTGGGGTAGACTGGCCAATTTTGGGCCAATTAAGTCCTTCAGTATTACTGAAAAGTGCTAAGATAGTTATTCCTCTCTCACAAAAAAAGTCATAGCATAAAAAATTGATATAGATTTATACTCAGAGGACTTAAGAATTTCGCATCCTTTCTCCCTGTATTCATTTTATTATTGAAAACATTATTAATCTTCTTTTTTGCAAAAGGTGAGTTTTATTGTTATATGCACTTCCTGAATATTAAGGAGGGTTTCACTTCACATGTTTATTGGCCATTTGATTTTCTTTTTCTAGGAATTCTTTGCTCATATCTTTTGTGCATTTTGTATTGGGATGTTGGTCCTTTATTGATTCATGGAAGTTCTTAATAGTTTATGAATATTATCCTTTTATCAGCTTCATATGTTAATTTTCTATAGTTAAAAATAGACTTTTGGCTGTGTGTGGTGGCACCTGTAATCCCAGCACTTTAGGAGGCCAAGTTGGGTGGATTGCAAGGTCAGAAGTTCAAGATCAGCCTGACCAACATGGTGAAATACCATCTCTACTAAAAATACAAAAATTAACCTGGCATGGTGGCAGGCGCCTGTAATCCCAGCTACTTAGGAGACTGAGGCAGAATTGCTTGAACCCAGGAGGTGGAGGTTGCAGTAAGCCAAGATTACACTATTGCACTCTAGCATGAGTGATGGAGCAAGACTCCTAAAAAAAAAAAAAAAAAAAAAAACCAGAGACATTTATGTTTGCAATTTAGCTAATATTATTTAGAAGAGACGCACTTCAGCCAAGTAACAGAGAAAGGTTTAAAATATAAAGATTTTAAACATGTGCCAATAAAGTACTAACAATAACAAAACAGATTTGACAACATAAAATTCATTCAATCCCTACAGGTCAAAATACATCGGGGCCAAGTGTGATGGCTCCTGCCTGCAACCTGGGAGGACAAAGTAGGAGGACAGCTATAGCCCAGGAGTTTGAGACCAACCTGGACAAAATAGTGAGATTCTATTTCTAAAAAAAAAAAAAGATTGGAACAAGGATCTCTGAGGAAATAAAGAATAAAATAAGAGAAAAAAGATACAAAGGAAAAAATTTAAAAAATTAGTAAATAAAGTTCATTCAAAATAGAATTCAAAACAATAAAAATAAATAGGCAAAATATTACTTTGGCTTTCAATAACAGTAATGGAGAAAATGTAAAGGTAAAATGTTAATGGTATGCAGCTAACAGTATAGATGTGAAAAATAAGAAACATAAATTACAGGAAATGCAAAATGTAATTCACAGGACGATTTTAAAACACTGTCTCTAAAATTAGCAAATCATTCAGAGGTTCTGAATACAAAGTATCGTGCTAATTCTAATAGATACCTATAAAGTTTTGCACAACAAAGGAAGAAAATATTTTTCAAACACCCATGACACAGTTACTGAAAAAACTTATCAAGCCAAAAGACAAAGTCTTATTAAATTTTATAAACAACAACGTATACTGAATCCAGATTCTCTGCATGGTAAAATGAAAATAACAAAAATGTCAAAACAATGAATAAAATAATATCTATGCTGGTTGGAAATTTTAAAACTCTTCCAAATAATTGTTAGATGAAAAAAGAAATCAAAGTGGAAACTACAGATTATTTATAAATGTATGACAGAGAACAATGTATTAAAATCTTTAGGCTGCAGTTCAAGTGCTTTTTATACACTACTTATTCTCATTAAAAAAGAAAGACAAAAAATAAACATAAAATCCTAAGCATTCAAAGTTTTGACAATGCTTTAAACAAATTTGCCCAAAGTATGGATAAATTAAGCTGAGAGAAAAAATTAATAAAGAGAAAGAAAAAGAATACATAAAATGAAAACCAAAGCCTTCTTCAAAAGGCCAAAGTAGGAGATCAATTTTTGTAAGCAAAAAATAAAAAAGACTCAAACACCATTAGAAATAAAAAGATATTCACTATACATATATAAATTTAAAAATATAAATTAAAAATGATTTTTCTAGGAAGATATAAATTATCAAAATTAAATAAAAGAAAATTTAGCAAACTTGAATAAATCAATCTCCACAGAAGTGAAAATTTAGTACCAAGCCTGAGCGATTTTTATGCACAAATTTTACAAAATATCTAATGAAGAGACTCTGTTATATAAACTCTCCCAAGGCATAAACAATAAAAGGTAGAAATCTCCTGAATTCATTTATAAGACAAGTATCCTGATATAAAAACTGAACAATTATAATACAAAACAGAAATGCATATTCCCCCTTATGAGCAAAAATACTAAACAAAACAGTATTAACTAAAAATCAGCAGTGAATAAAAAACATTATGCATTCCAGGAACACAAGGATAACTACACATTCAATTAAATCTGAATTCATATTCAGAGAACTAAGGAGGAAAAATAACATATCCATTGAAGCATCACTATGCATCAAGCACCTTTCTAGGCAATAAGGATGCGCTAATGAACAAAACACAAGAAATCCCTGCCCTTATGGAGCTTGCATTTTAGTGGGGGAAGATAGACAACACACAAATAAACAAAATGTACAATATGTCAGATGCTCATAGGAGCTGTAGAGAAAAACTAAACAGGAAAATAGGAGAGGAAGAAGTAGATATTGTAAAAATGTTAATGGAGTGGTGAGGGAAGAATTTATCGAAAAGCTGGTATTTTAGCAGAAACTTTAAATTGATGAGAGAGTGAGTGAGAGTAAAAGAACATGAGTCAGAGGTAATGAGGAAGGCTGACCATATAGGATCTTAGATGACACTGTCGGAATTCTGGCTTTTTCTCTGAATTAGCTTTGATATGGAGGAATTTGAGCAAAGACATAATCTGAGTTACAAACTTAAAGAATCTTTCTGGTTCTTGTGTTGAGGATAGATGATCAAGGCAGAATTAAGGAGACCAGATAGGAGGCTAATGCAATAATCCACCAAAAGGTGATCATGAACTGAATCATCAGGGAAGTGGTAGAAGCGATGGAGGTAGTGAAATAATTCTACAGGTCTTTGGAAAGCTGAGTCAACAGGATTTTCATTTGGTTAATAAAATTTGAGAGAGAGTCTAGTGTCAAGAATGATGCTCATGATTTTCATCCAGAAGAACTAGCAGTTTAGAGATGTCATTGACTGAGATGGGGAAGATTGCAAGAGGAGCATGTTGGCGAGGAAGGCTGCGGGATGTCCACAACAAGCTATGCATATCACAACCAAGCGTGTGAAGCAGCCCCAATCGTAAAAGAAAAGAAAAGAATACTCCCAACTGGGGTAGTTAATTCAACATTGCTCTTAATCTCTTCAACAGTGTGTGGATACTGTGTGTGTGTGTACACATATATATACGCACACATACATATACATGGACTATGAAAATTTTCTTCATTTTGAAAATGAAAGTATTATTGGCATTATTTGAAGAGATTGTAACTATCTAGGAAATCAGAAATAATAAAGACAAAGATTTAGGAAGTTCAGCAAGGTAAACGGATATTAGAGCAATATGAAAATACCAATAGCTTTCTTATACTCCAACAATAATCAATTATAATATTTAATTGAAAAAAGGGATTCTTTGTAGGCCAGGCACAGTGGCTCACACCTGTAATTCCAGCAACTTGGGAGGCTGAGGTGGGTGGATTGCTTGAGCTCAGGAGTTTGAGACCAACCTGGGCAACATGGTAAAATCCCATCTCTACAAAAAATTAGCCAGGTGTGGTGGTCCACACGTGTAGGCCCAGTTACTCAGTGGGAAGTGAGGGATGTACTGAGGCAGGAAGATCGCTTGAGCCCAGGAGGTTGAAGTTGCAGTGAGCCTTTATCATGCCTCTGTACTCTAGCCTGGGTGACAGAGTGAGACCCTCTCAAAAAAAAAAAAAAAAAACCTATTTGTAATAGCAACAAAAACTGTAAAATATCTAGGAATAATTTAACAAAAAGTAAACAAAGCCCATAGAAGTAAAATTACAGGCTAAAAATATTAAGGGATAGCTAGAGAGAAAACGTAATAACAAAAAGAGTCAATTATTTTCCCAATGGATCTATAAATTTATTGAAATCGCTCTTCAAAATCCTACCAGAGAAACAGAATAGAGAATCGAGAAATAAATTCACATTTTTGGAGCCAACTGATCTTCAACAAAGCTGACAAGAACATACACTGGGGAAAGGGCACCTTTTTCTTTTATTTATTTATTATACTTTAAGTTCTAGGGTACATGTGCAGAAAGTGCAGGTTTGTTACATAGATATACATGTGCCATGGTGGTTTGCTGCATCCATCACCCCATCATCTATGTTAGGTATTTCTCCTAATGCTATCCCTCCTCAATTCCCTCACCTCCCTTAGCCCACCTTCCCCCAATAGGCCCTGGTGAGTGACGTTCCCCTCCCTGTGTTCCTGTGTTCTCATTGTTCAACTCATGTCCCTGCAAAGGACACAACTCATCCTTTTTATGGCTGTATAGTATTCCATGGTATATATGTGCCACATTTTCTTTATCCAGTCTATCACTGATGGACATTTGAGTTGGTTCCAAGTCTTTGCTATTGCAAACAGTGACACAGTAAACACGTGTGTGCATATGTCTTTATAATAAAATGATTTATAATCCTTTGGGTATATACCCAGTAATGAGATTGCTGGGTCAAATGGTATTTCTATTTCTAGAGCCTTGAGAAATTGCCACACTGTCTTCCACATGGTTGAACTAATTTACACTGCCACTATGTAAAAAGCATTTCTATTTCTCTACATTCTCTCCAGCATCTGTTGTCTCCTGATTTTTTAATGATCTCCATTCTAACTGGCATGAGATGGAATCTCAATGTGGTTTTTATTTGCATTTCTCTAATGACCAGTGATAATGAGCTTTTTTTAATATGTTGGTTGGCTGCATAAATGTTTTCTTTTGAAAAATGTCTGTTCATATCCTTCACCCACTTTTTGATGGGGTTGTTTGTTTTTTTCTTGTAAATTTGTATAAGTTCTTTGGAGATTCTGATTATTAGCCCTTTGTCAGATGGGTAGATTGCAAAATTATTTTCCCATTCTGTTGGTTGCTGGTTCATTCTAATGATAGCTCCTTTTGCTGTGCAAAAGTTCTTAAGTTTAATAAGGTCTCATTTGTCTATTTTGGCTTTTATTGTCATTGCTTCTGGTGTTTTAGTCATGAAGTCCTTGCCTATGCGTGTGTCCTGAATGGTATTACCTAGGTTTTCTTCTAGGGTTTTTATGGTGTTAGGTCTTATGTTTAAATCTTTAGTATTTGCAAACTACTCATCCAATAGGGTACTAATAGCCAGAATATACAAGGAACTCAGACAACTCAACAGTTAAAAATAATAATAATAATCCCATTTAAAAATGGGCAAAGACCACAGCAGACATTTCTCAAAATAATATAAATGGCCAACAGAAAAAAAAATCCTTAGCATCATTAATCATGATGGAAAATACAAATGAAAACCACCATGAGATATCACCTTACCCCAGTCAGAATGGCTATTATCAAAAAGACAAAAAAAAAAATGTTGGCAAGGATGCGGAGAAAAGAGAACTATTGTACACTGTTAGAGTGAATGTGCATTAGTAAAGCCACTATGGAACAGTATGGAGATTTCTCAAAAAATTAAAAATAAAACTGCCAGGGGATCCAGCACTCCTATTACTGTGTATTTACCCAAAGGAAAACAAATCAATATATCAAAGTAAAACATGTACTCCCCTGTTTATTGCAGCACTATTCACAGTAGCAAAGATATAAAATCAAGCTACATGTCCATCAATGAATGAATGGATAAAGAAAATGTGTATTTATACACATTGTAATACTATACAGCCATTAAAAAGAATGAAATTATGTCATCTGCAGCAACATAGATACAATTAGAGGTCATTATGTTCAGTGAAATAAGCCAGGCACAGAAAGACAAATATTGCATGTTCTCAGTCATATGTAGGAGCTAAAAAATTGATCACATGAAGGTAGAGAGTAGAATGATAGATACTAGAAACTGGGAAGGAATATAGGTGGGGGTGGAAAGATAAAGAGAGGATGGTGAATGGGTACAAACATACAGTTAGATAAAAGAAATATGAGCCAGACACGGTGCCTCACACCTATAACCCCAGCACTTTGGGAAGCTGAGGCAGGTGGATCGCTTGAGGTCAGGAGTTCAAGACCAGCCTGGCCATCATGGCAAAACCCATCTCTACTGAAAATATAAACATTAGTTGGGCATGATGGCATATGCCTGTGATCCCAACCACTTGGGAGGCTGGGGCCCAAGAATCATTTGAACCCAGGAGGCAGAGATTGTAATGAGCCGAGATTATACCATTGCACTCCAGCCTGGGTGACAGAGTGAGATTCTGTCTCAATAAATAAATTAATTAATTAATGTTCTAATGTTTGATAGCACAGTAGGGTGAGTATAGTTAACAGCAATGTATTGTACTTTTAAAATAGCTGGAAAAGAGGACTCAAAATGTACCCAACACATAGAAATTATAAATACTTAGGTGATGGATACCCTAAATACTCTGACTTTATCATCACATATTTTATGCCTGTAACAAGATTCACACATACCCCATAAATATGTACAAATATAAGTATAAAAATTTTTAACTATCACTTAGATCACATCAAATTGTATAATAATAATAATAGCAAAAAAAAAAAAAAAAATCTTACAGAACAACTTCATGAAATGTGGCAAGCCAGTTCTAAACTTCACCTGGAAAAGAGAATATGTAAAAAGAGGGAAGAAAATTTTGAAAAAGAAGAAAAACAAAGAAAATGTCTTATCAACTAGATAAAGAATAATTTAAAACATGCTGTATTGGCTCAAGGATGGTCAAATGGATCAATTAAACAAATTATGGCTCAGAAACAGACTTATATATACAAGGGAATTTGTAATATGACATAAGTGACTTTTTGAATTATGGGAAAAAATAAGAGAGGGTCAACAAATAGTGTTAGGATAATTGGACATTCATATAGGATAAATCTCTAATCCACAGTGAACATAAAAACAAATTTCAGACAGGTCAAAGATATATCTTCATTGTTCAATACATAGCCACTATTCAAATGTGACTATTAAAACTTAAAATTAATAAAATTAAAACGTTAATGGGGGAAAGAATTGTTTCTTCAATAAATAGTGCAGGGAAAATTAGATTTCCACCTACAAAACAATGAGATTAGATCCTTATCTTACACCAGACCAAAAAATCAACCAAAAACAAATAAAAGACCAAAATGTAAGACTAAAACCATAAAGCTCCTGGAAAAGAACATAGAGGAAAAACTCCTTGATAGTGATTTTTTTGGATCTCATACCAAAATTTCATTCTACAGAAGTAAAAATAAATAAATAAGACTACATGAAACTAAAAAGCTTCTGCACAGCAAAGGAAACAATCAACAAAATGAAAAGGCAATCCCTGGACTGGGAAAACATATTCCAAGCCACATACCTAATAAAGAATTAATAATTAAAAAAATTTTTTTTTAATTCCCAAAACTGAATAGCAAAAAAATAAAAAAATAAAAAAATGAACAAAGGACCTGAACAAACTTTTCTCCAGAGATATAAAAATAGTCAAAAAGCATATGAAAAGGTGCTCAATGTCACTAATTATCAGGGCAAAGCAAATCTAAAACACTGTAAGACATCCCCTCACACCCGTTAAGATGGCTATTATCAAAAAGACAAGAGAAAACAAATGTTGGCCAGGATATGGAGAAAAGAGAACCCTTATATGCTGCTGGTGGAAAGGTAGATTGGTGCAGCCACTACGAAAAATAGCGTGAAGATTCTTAAAGAATTTTAAAATGGAAATCCCATGTGGCCCAGCGTATTAGTCCATTTTCATTCTGCAGATAAAGACATAACAGAGACTGGGAAGAAAAAGAGGTTCAATTGGACTTACAGTTCCACATGGCGGGGGAAGCCTCAGAATCATGGTGGGAAGCAAAACGCATTTCTTACATGGTTGTGGCAAGAGAAAATGAGGAAGATGTAAAATCGGAAACCACTGATAAAACCATCAGATCTCATGAGACTTATTCACTACCATGAGAACAGTATGGGGGAAACCGCCCCCGTGATTCAAATCATCTCCCACAGAGTTCCTCCCACAACACATGGGAATTATGGGGGTACAATTCAAGATGGGATTTGGGTGGGGACACAGAGCCAAACCATATCACCCAGCAATCCCTCTTCTGGTATATACCTAAAGGAGATGAAATCACCACCTTGTAAAGATACCTGCACTCCTATGTCCATTGCAACATTATGCACAATAGACAAGATATAGAAACAATATGTGTCCATCAATGGATAAATGAATATATATATATATATATATACACACACACACGTGCGCATACACATACACACAATGAAATATTATTAAGCCTTTTTTTAAAAAAGAGATCCTGCCATTTGCTACAACACAGATGGACCTGAAGAACACTATGCTAAGTGAAATAAGCCAGATACAGAAAGAAAAATATTGCACGATCTTACTTACATGTGGAATTTTTTTTTAAAAAAGAAGAAAGGTAAAATACATAGATAGAAAATAAAACTGTGGTCACAGGGAATGGAGGAGACAGGTGGAGGAAATGAAGAGATGTAGGTCAAAGGATACAAAGTAGCAAATAAGCTTAGTTTCTCACAGTAGTAAATATGTAGCATGAACAAGTCTAGTGATCTAAAGCATAATATAAGGTCTATAGTTAATAAAATTGTATTATATTTGGGGTTTTTGTTTACAAAGTAGATATTAGCTGCTCTTGTCATAAAAAAAGTAACTATATGAGATTTCTTCAATATGGTATCCATTTTACTATCTATATGTATCCCATAACATCATGTTGTAAACCTTGAGTATACACTATAAAATTTTTTAACAATAAAATTAAATTAAAGTGAATTAGGCTGGGCACAGTGCTAAGGATTACACCTGTAATCCTAGCACTTGGAAGGCCAAGATGAGAGGGTCATTTGAGGTCAGGAGCTTGAGACCAGCCTGGCCAACATGGTGAGACCCCATCTCTACTAAAAATACAAAAATTAGTTGTGCATGGTGGCAGGCACCTGTAATCCCAGCTACTTGGGAGGCTGAGGCAGGAGAATCACTTGAACCCAGGAGGTGGAGACCAGCCTTGCCAACATGGTGAGACCCCATCTCTACTAAAAATACGAAAATTAGTCAGGTGTGGTGGCAGTTGCCTGTAATCCCACTTACTTGGAAGGCTGAGGCAGTAGAATCACTTGAGCCCAGGAGGTGGAGGTTGCAGTGAACCGTGATCACGCCACTGTACTCCAGCCTGGGTGACACAGCAGGACTCTGTCTCAAATAAATAAATAAATAAAGTAAATTAAAACTTCAATTCTTCAGATGCACTAGCCACATCCTGAGTGTTCAATAGCCACATGTTGCTAGTAGCACCATATTTTTTTTAGCATTATTCACTTTAAGTTCTGGGGTACATGTGCAGAACGTGCAGGTTTGTTACATAGGTATACACATGCCATGGTGGTTTGATGTATACATGACCCATCTACATTAGGTATTTCTCCTAATGCCATCCCTCCCTTATCTCCTGACCCCCTGCCATCCCTCCCCTAGTTCCCCACCCTCCATGTTGAACAGCACAGATGCGGAATATTTCCATCACTGCAGAAAGCTTTATCGGCACTGAAATATTTTAAACACTATATCCTTGTTAGAAAAAAATACAACAATATCTTTATTATCTTGGAGTAGGGAAGGCTCTTCTAAAATACAAACAAACCAGAGAAGTAATAAGAGGGAAGACTGCCAATTCAATTACTCAAAACTAAAAACTTCTGTTTCAAGAAAGATACCATAAAGTTAAAGGACAAGTAACAGAATGAAAATATTTGGAACATGTGTAATACAAAAGGAATGTGGGAAAAAGACCAATAACCCAATAGGAACACAGGTAAATGATATGAACCGGCAGGCAATGTACAGAAAAATACAAAGATGGAAAGATGTTCTGGAACTTTCATTTTAAAGAAAAATACAAATCAAAACACCGATGAAATGGTAAAGTTTGCTTATCAGACAAGGCCCTCTTGGAGTATCAATGGTAAAGTGGCTGAGAAATCTGTAAGCTAATTTCAATTTATTTAACCCAATGTGTCTCAAATTTATTTATCAAATTATCTCTCGCCCCAACTGTTTAGGAAATACAGCTGTGGTATAAAAAAGATAGCCAAACAGAGGTCCACAGCAGTTCTATTTTAATGAAATAGAATTCTTTCTATGTTTTTATCAATACACTTGTAAATGATTGAAGCTTTAATATATTTACTGTAGTCAGCTACTTAGTAATTCTTTTCCTTCACAAATAACTCAGAGATAAACTCTAACTCTTGATAAAAGTATTATAAATTCAGACTTAAATAAGGACTAAGTGATTCAAATAAAAAGTTCTTCTATATATCTACTAATGAAAGCCTTGTTGGTTAAGGGCAGTGGTTATCTTTCTTTCCTGGGTCTCAGCTGGGGAGGAGGCTGTCACTACTCACTATGTACCAGTAGGACAAATCAAAAGGGGGAAAGCGTAGCAGGGTGCCTCAGAGGGCTTGCAATTTAAAAGAGCCTCTAGGAAGTTGTACTTATCTTTATGGAAACATACCTCCATCTCTAGCAGAGAATCACTGGTTAAAAAGATCTACTTTTGGCCAAAACAAATTTTTATCTTCTATTTTCTACTTATTAACCCAGAAGTCTCTCACTAGCTTATTTGACCAGCCTATGTCATTTACATGGCAGTCTGAAGTTTTAAACTTGTAATTTTCTGTGTTCTTCATACATCTACTCCAAAATAGTAAAAAGCAGTCTTATCTGAAGTATAGCCTATCTGCAAACATGTTTTTGCAAAAATCTAATTTTTATCTGTCAAAAATTATGTTTTCTAGTTTCCAGAACAATTTTCAAAGTTTCCATTCAAACATTCTCCAAATGTCATTTTTGCAAAGTAAGTTGACAATGTGGACATTTTAAACTCCATCTGCCTTTCTTCAGAATTAAAGATGAAAACACCCTACTAACTTTAATTGTAAAACTGATTGACAATTCATGCCTTCAGTAGCATTAAAATATATCATTTATTTGAAGATTTCACCACAGAAGTACAAAAGAGGATTCTGATATATTAATAATGTACTTATTTAATATTTGTTAGGTAGAATTGGATGTATTTATGAATGAAAATTTCAATGTGCTTAATTTTATTTTCCGTGCCTTAGAATCCTATTCACTAATTTTTGAAAAATGACTGTTTCATGTACTGGAAGTCACTGAATTGTACACTTTAAAATGGTCAAAATGGCAGGCTTTATGTCATGTGAACTTTATCTCAATTTTTATTTTAAAAATTACGTTATTATCAGTCAGATCTTCTAAAATTAGCTGTAGATGCTGAGGACAAATCATCCCTCCCTAATAACTGGCTTTGAACAACAGACGATTCCTTTGAAGTACCAAGCTCAGCCCCATAAGCCTCATTCTCTGTAGTTCTGTAAATTACAGGCCGTTTATTTTGCATCGCACTCTTCCCACAAACTTCGTATTTTGGATACACGGTACTGTAAAACAAGCATTCTTCACTGCTGATGGCAAAACCACTGTCCTAATCTGCCGTTCAGTTTAAAATCTGATAATAATGGTTACTTTACCTCAAGAGAAATCCTACAGGCAAACATGTCATGAGTGGCCCAGCTTGACTGAGAACAGATCCAGGCCACTGGTCATAAAGGGTAAACACTTAAGACATTTAACCCAGCCCAACAGTACTAAATGGAAGGGGATGGTCATCTGGATTATGAATCACCTAATTGACATGTCAGAAAATAAGCATTTTATTGACAGAAGGTGATTGCAGGGGAGAGTCATTTTTCATGTAAATGGCCAGATACCTTCCCTCCCTCTCTTTGTATTCATACTTCTGGGAGAAGGGGGAGCAATCCTCTGCTACACTTTAGTATCACATGATACACTCGTTTATTTCTTGCTTTGGTTTTCATTTCAACAGCTCTCCAGAAATCCGTAATTGTTCACAGTTTCTAAACAAATCTCAATAGTTTATAGGACATCTTTAACTTTCTCTGTACATCCTATCAGTAGTTTAATGAATAGTTTTACAAGGAAGGTTGGTATTAGCCCCTTGTCCAACACTTTCTCAGTTGGACACTTGTCAGTGGTGAGTATGCACACACACACACCACAACTACTACCGCCACCACCCACACGCCACATATATTTCTCTCCCAGACTGGGACTGAACTAACTACAAATGGCTTAATCTGTAACATACTTGAGGTTAGGAGCCTGCCGTTACCTGTCTTTTTACCTCCTAACTCTGCTCTACCTCACTTGTGTTTAAAACAGTTGCTTCTATATAGTAGGTACTCAGTAAATACTTGCGAATTTTCATTTGTTAATTAAATGTAACTTTAATTTTAATTTGTCGAGATGTATAGATTGCAGAAAATATTATCGGGTACCTTCATGGCAGGATTAACACATTTGAATTGAAAAAATAATCATTTTAAAATTAACACAAAGCATTGCACTGATTTCTCAATTAAAATCACATTTTATTTTAATTTTAGTATATGCAACAGGCACTCAATAAGTATTTTGGAAGTCAACTTAATTGAATTGTCTTGTGGTGAGGTTTTCCAACTAACTCCCTGAATTCTATAAAGTATCTCATTCTATACTGCATGTTGATATATTTCCCACCTTTAAAATCCTTCTGTAGGAAGATAACACCTTTAATCTAATTTATTTCTTTAGTAATGAGATCTTGGCTGAACAAGAGCTTTAATATATTCCATTTTACCTAATAGAAATAATAGCCCTTGGCATTCTTGAGTCAGAAAGTCAGAATCAAAGCTTAAACTGCAGACCTTACACACGACTGATAATATAAAGGGAAGAGGCCCACTGTGTAAACATAAAATAAATAAATGATAAGGAAATACATATGTAGAAATCAGAGATAAGTATTGTATTTCTAGGGAAAACTGCCTACAGCTTTAAATTATTAAGATGTTAGTTGGTATTGTATTAATTTTCACAACAAATTATATGTTCTTCTTATTTCCTTTATAATTTATAAAAATTATAGGATTAGCCAGGCGCGGTGGTTCACGCCTATAATCCCAGCACTTTGGGAGGCTGAGGCGGGTGGATCACGAGGTCAAGAGATTGAGACCATCCTGGTCAACATGGTGAAACCCCGTCTCTACTAAAAATACAAAAATTAGCTGGGCATGGTGGCGCGCGCCTGTAGTCCCAGCTACTAGGGAGGCTGAGGCAGGAGAATTGCTTGAACCCAGGAGGCGGAGGCTGCGGTGAGCCAAGATCGCGCCACTGCACTCCAGCCTGGGTAACAAGAGAGAAACTCTGTCTCAAAAAAAAAAAAAAAAAATATATAGGATTATTGATTTGTCTGTCCTCACCCCTTACCAACTCACCCCTCAGGTGAGGGTACCCAGTGGTTTCTACTCCACGGTGTGCCTGTGGAGGGGGCAATAATATATACACATACCCAAAGCTCTAGGTCTGTTCAGAATTGGCAAATAATAGTCCCCAACAATATTTGACAGCCTCCAATCCTGCCTTTTTTTTTTTTTTTTAAAGCAAAGCAAAATAAACAAACAAACAAAGAAAAAGAAAAAGATTCAAGAACAACTCTCTTAAAGCAGGTCTTCTTTAAGAAATAAATCAATCCTGGCCAGGCACGCTGGTTCATGCTTATAATCCCAACACTTTGGGAGGCCAAGGCAGGTGGATCGTTTGAGCTCAGAGGTTGGAGATCAGCTTGGGCAACATGGCCAAATTCTGTCTCTATAAAAAGTACAAAAATTAGCTGGGTGTGGTGGCATGAGCCTGTAATCCCAGCTACTCAGGAGGCTGAAATGGGAAAATCACTTGAACCCAGAGGCAGAGGTTGCAATGAACCAAGATGGCTTCACTGCACTCCAGCCTGGGTAACAGAGCACCAGACCCCGTCTAAAAAAAAAGAAAAAAAAGAAAAGAAAAAAGAAAGAAAGAAATCAATCCTCATTCTATCAAGGGAAAATACAATGAGCAATATGTATTTGAGAGATTACAACCCACTAAGAAGTCAAAGCATAACACAATTTGAGAATCTTGAATAGTTAATACCAAGCACTTTTTATATTTCATGATTGGTTAGGTTAAGAGGACTGCAAATATCTTTATGTCACAGGTGCTTGTTATAAACTTCAAGAATGACTTCGTGGCTCTGGGAGTAACCTAGGGGAAGATTCAAGCCTACCTGCTCACAGTAGGAGCTAAGGCCCATTTATCCAAATAACCAACTTACTTTCTAAAAGAAATTTTATAAAGACAGTGACAAATCAGGGATCCCAAGTAAGGCTTTAGTCATCTCTGAGAAGGGATAACATCTCAAATTTCTTTGTATCCCCAGTGCATAGCTTAGTTTATAAGACTAGTATAATATCAATCAATACTTGGTATTAATGACAGAGAGAGGGAGAAGTCAGGGAGGTTTTTCAGATTTGGCAATAGGAAAAGCATATTACTTAAGACAAGAATAAGGAAATGTTACTTATCCCAGTTGCAATGAAAACCCAGAACTTCCAGAGATAGCGTTGAAAGGAAAATCTTCTGGAAGTTGGCAACAGCTGAGCCACAGGATGCCAATCATGTTCCCTTGAGAGTCACCTTCCCTTTTTGGGCAGGGTTTCTCAGTCTTAGCATTATGGACACTGCAAGCTGTATGGTCCTCTGTCGTGGGGCTGTTCTGTGCATTGCAAGACTCAGTTTAGCAGCATCCCTTGTCTATCCACTAGATGACTGTAGCATCCTCTGCACCAGTCAACCAAAAATGTCTCCAGACATTGCCAAATGTTCCCTGGGCGGCAAAATTGCCCACAGATGGAACTACCATTTTAGAGTCTCTCCTCGATTATCTCTGGCCTCAGGACATTCACTCCTTTAAAACTAGCCCAAGTGACAAATAGAAGAGCTAGGGAAATGCCATGTCCAAGAGTGTACAGCCCATGGTAAATGATCCTTGGCTTCTTTAGAATGTGCACAAAGCAGGATAAAAGGGAGAACTCTCCTGAATTTTTAAGGGGGTTTAAAACTGGCATGTGTATAGAAACTACCATGTGAAAGATATAAACCTTGACTCTCGGTGGCAAAAGTAATCTGAAATACATAATTATTAAATAGAATGATAGAAATGTAAAAACAAACAAACAAAAACCTACTGTCTCAAGTGTGCCCAGAATTCATTGCTTCTGGGATATAACAAAGGGGAAATAAATCCAGAGAAGACTGTGAATCTAACTAATCTTATTTACAAGCTATGGCTGACTGAAGCTCAGATAAACAAATGATATTTTGAGATTTCTTCCTACCTCCTGGTTTGCCTCCTCTTGATAGATACCACCTTTAAGGCTTTCTCAAAGGAAAATCTTCCCAGACACATGATACCCTTAAAGGCTAGATCAAGGGTTCTTTCTCCAGCCAACATTACCTGGTCTCCTGTCTCACTTCCTATCAGGGATATTTCTCTTCCTTCAGGTAACTGAAACAGGAATGATCTCATCTGGATAACCATACATTAATAAAATAAAATAACCATGACATTTATTCAATAAGAGGAAAGTAACTATAGTTTCAAGGGAGTTCTTTCCTTATACAAGGTCACACGTTACCTCTAATCTAATTATTGTAAAAGTTACACATGCTCTCACATTTTTCTCAGAATATCTACTGCTTCTTACTGATCTCTGAGATTTCCAGTGAAGGACGTGGTGAACAAGAGAATGAGAAGAATCTGTTTTTGAATGCTCAGTTGGCTGGTTCTACACAACACATCTGCATGTTGTGATGGACGTGTTAGATGATCAGAGACCAACATTTCTGCTGTAAAACCTTTCATTTGTTTTTCATCACAGTGACACACAATTTCCTGCATTCTCTGCCCCCTGGGGTGTTTTCTGCAAAGAGAAAACATTACTTTTGACTTTTAGCATATCTGCCCTAAATTAGCCTCATAAGTTCTCTGTGTTCTCCAAGACCGAGGGAGAAAAATTAACAGAGCAAAACTGAAAATTAAGTAGCACCAACAAATTTTATGTTTCTTGGAGAAAGTCTCTGGAGAAGAACAGTTGTACTGGGCTGACAGCAATCCTCCAAGCAGAAACCAATGAATAAGACCAACTCTAACAGATGTTTGAAAATGAATTCACAGAGAGTTTAGGAACCATTCTGAAGTCTCCAAAAATACTTGGAAATATACTTGGGCTCAAAGAGATGCATAGTCCAAGTGATAAAGAAACCTGAACAAAAGTGTGTTTATTTTTGAGGAAGGGCTTGGGACAGCATCAGCTTAACAGTCATTCACAGCCTTGAGTCCTACGCAGCCACTCATTTGCTGTTTGGTGTTAAACAAATCATTTAGCCTCTTCTGCTCTCAGTTCCCTCATCTGTAAAATGAAAGTCTAGATAATTTTTTGTTGTTGTTGTTGAGTTCTAGGAGTATATGTGCTTTTAATTTAGATTGGAAGTTCTCATAATTATTTTTAATATAAATGCATGGTATAAGGATTTTGTCATGCAAACTTTTTTTCCAAAATATTCTCTGACCTTAACTCTTTTACCTTCCATTATATATGATATTCATTGATTTAACACTGTCTACTCTGCCTAAACCGTCCTAATGAGCACTTACTTCTGTTTCACTCACTTCCACTTCCACCATCTTTACTTGTCTAAAGCCTACTCATTTGTTAAGTCTTGGCTCAAGCATTGACCTCTTCTAGTACATATTCCATTTGCTAAACAGAGCACTTTCCTTTCTCTGGGCTTCCTGCAACACCCTCTGCATGTATCTATCTGTACTTAGCATGATATATTAAAATGATCTGTTTCAGGAAGTTATATAAGTGGAATCATATCTCTTTTATCTTTGTATCTACAGTGCCTAGCCTAGTGACTAGTAAATAATAGGCCATTGAAAAAAATACATATTTAGTTACTCTTGTTGAATGTATCTGTGATTACAGTGCCTAGCCTTACAGAAACAGGAACTCTAACCAGTGTGTTACTATAAAATGAAGTGATTCTACCAGTTTTATATTGTGTTCTAAGGCAGGACAGAGGACTAAAGAAAAATTCAAAAAGTGAGTGATTATTCAACTTTTAGAAGAAAACTTTAAATAAACATAAATTGCATGGCCAAAGTAAAAGATAAAGTCCTATAAGGGTTTATAAGGCTTACACAGTCTGACTTGACCCCTACCCACTACCTCTGTGACCTCATCCACTTCATTCTCTTCCTTCCTCTCCTAGTTCAGTCCTTCCAAAGACAGGCACATCCAGCCTTGAGGCATTTATATTTAGTATTGTATCTGCCTAAATCGCCACTCTCTTGTTAACCACGTCTTGGTCTTCATCTCTTTTGAGATCTTGCTCAGAAGTTACCTTCTTAGTGAAGTCTTCCCTGACCACCCTATTTAAAATTGCAAAAGCCAACCCACTTCACTCCTTATTCCCCTTCTCTGTTTTATTTTTCTCTGGATTTTATCAACATTCAACATACTACATATTTTACTTGTCTTGCTTATTGTTCATCTGTCTCCAGTAGAATCTAAGCTCTAAACATATTAACTACTGTGTATAACCCTATTTACCCTATGCCTAGAATAATACCTGGGACACAATAGGTGCTCGGTAAATAATTAATTAATTAATAGCTAAGCAAATACAGAGTCAATATGCCTGACCTTGATCAAATTACCTACATATTTCCTAGTGGCCAATATATCTGACCAAAAACTGAACTCAGCATTTGAGTATCAAACTTCCTACCTGACATCTCCACCTGAATGGCTACTATGTGACTCAAGCTTAGCAAGTCTAAAACCAATTGCTTACTCCAATTGTCTTAGTCCATTGGGCTTCCATAACAAAATATCATAGACCAAGTAGCCTACAGACAACAGAAATGTATTTCTTACAGTTTTGGAGGCTGGGAAATCTAAGATCAAGGTACCAGCAAATATTACAAGGCTATAGTAACCAAAACAGCATGGTATCAGTATAAAAATTGATACATAGACCAATTTAACAGAAGAGAGAACTCAGGAATAAATCCATATACTTATAGCCAACTGATCTTTGACAAAACTGATGGAAACTTACATGGGGAAAAGGACGCCCTCTTCAATAAACGGTGCTGGGAAAGTTGGAGAGCCACATGCAAAAGAATAAAACTGAACCCCTATGTCCCTGTGTCTCGCTATATAGAAAAATCAACTCAGGTGGATTAAAAACGTAGACATAAGATTTGAAACTCTAAAAATACTTGAAGAAAACATAAGGAAAACTCTCCTGGACATTGATGTAGGCAGGCAAAGAATTTATAACAAATACCTCAAAAGCACAGGCAACAGAAACAAAAATAGACAAATGGGACTTAATTAAACTAAAATGCTTCTATGTAATGCAAAGGAACTAATTAAGAGTGAAGAGACAGCCTGTTGAATGGGAGTAAATATTTTTGAACTGTTCATCCTGCAGGGGACTAATAGAATAGACAAGGAATTCTCATAACTCAAAGGTAAAAGAAAAAAAAACAATTTCATTAAAAAGTGGGCAAAGGATAAGAATGGACATGTCTCAAAAGAAGACATATAAATGGCCAACAGGGTTAGGATTTCAACATATGAATTTGGGTGGAATGCAAGTGTTTAGATCATAGTAATCTCTTCCACAAACTTATTCCTCCCCCACTCTTCCCCAGCTCGGTATGTAGATTGAGTAACCATCAGTATGTAGTACAGTAACCAACAATCTCAGTGTGTACATTGAGTTACAATCCAGCCAGTTACTCAAGCCAAAACAAGGCAGTCATTTGGGCCAGAGATTATGCTGTGTGTTCACAAACCTATTTCACTTTTTTTAAACCTGAACATACAGCCAGATTACATTTCCCAGTGCCCCCTACAGGAGCATGGTTATGTTATTGAGCTCTGGCCAGTGAGAATGTAGGTGAAAGTGATGTACTGCACATCTGGCCTGGCTCCTAAAATGTCCTGTGTGGTCCTCCATGCTCTCTCTTTCTATTCTTTGGAGGCCACCTGTTGAAAATGGAGGCTTCATAAGATATGGAGCAGATCTCTTCAAGCTCCTGTAGATCCATATTGGACTTGTGATATGAGAAAGAAGAAAATGGGTTAAGTCATTGAGATTTGGAAGGGGATGTTTGTTACAGCAGCAACTACCCTGCCTAATACCTGCTTTTGTTACTTTTCTTTCCCTCCCAAGTGCAACCCTTCATCTAAATTCTGAAAATTATCTCATCACAACATATCTCCAATTCTTCCTCTCTTCTTTATCTTCATTGCCAACGCTCTAGTCAAGGGTCAACCAGGTCTTACTTGGACATCTACAATATCCTTTTTATTTTCATTCTTGTAACCCTCAAGTTTATTCTCCAAACATTCAGAATAATATTCATCAGTTTCCTATACACTTATAATTAAATCCTCCACTCTCACACGACCTGTACCTCACCCCTGGACTATCTCATTTCCCTCTTTATTCACTACACTTCAGCTTTTTTGACCTTTTCTTTACCACCTCACAGTCCTTTTGTTCCCTCATCCTATTGTTCCCTCCTCCAAAAGAGTGCTTACAGTGACTTATCATATGGCCAATCTCCTTTCATCTTTCAGTCTTATCTTAAGCCTCACTTCATCAGGAAGACCAGTTTTGAGTTCTCAGTCTAAAGCAGGTCCCCAGATTATTCTTAGTCTTGACACTTTGCTTTTTCCTTCATATCACTTCACAGATAGTAATTATATGTTTATATTTACCTGTTCAAAGTCCACTGATTATACGGTAAATTCTGAGACTGTTAGGATCTTATCCATTGTGGTCACTACTGACTACCCAGCACGTGCACAGTGCCTGGCACATGGTAAGTACTCAATAAATATTTGCTGAATAGATGAATGGATTAATGTAAATTGATCACTGACTCTGTATGGAATTCATCATTTCCTTTTTCTCCCAATACTATGTGTTCCTTCAGATATCACTTCATTCATCATTATGGGAGCATCTTTTTTTTAATTTGCAGGCTCACCTCCAATTTTACCTTATCTTTGTTTATAACAGAAAAACATTTCTAATGACAGAAAATGAACAACACAATCTCAATGGCACACTACTAGAAGTATTTTCATTATTTTTGTTTGTGATACAGGGAGGACTATGTAGAAGAAAAGGCTGGAAATAGATGTTGAGTATCAGCCACATAAGAGTAAATGAGTGTGATTCAAGCAGTCAAAAAGAGTTGGATAACATGCTTCAGTAAGACATCCCTAAGAACCTTTCCAGAAGTTTCCAGAATGTCATAATCTAGAGACAAAGCTGAGTTTGGAAAATGGAATTTAGTCAGGAGTAGTTCTTAGTAATGCTTAGATTCTACCAAGGGCCTTTCCTGTCATATTTTAATTTTGCAATTTTTTTTTTCTTTTGACCACTTGGGGTTCTTGAGCTAAGTCACTTCTTCCTATTACCTCTCAGTCTTTGTCTACACTGTTATATTTTTTATATAATTTAAATCACAAGGTCATGAAATTTATATTTAATTTTTATGTTACTACACAGGATTTCTACCATGATAAAAGTTGAATAATAGTGCACCAAGTTGGTATATTACTTCTCTATGTGCAGCATAGCATAGAAGCTAAAGACCCACGCTTCACAGCCACAGAGCCTGGGTTCAAACACTATCTGTGCTACTTACTAGGACCTTAAAAAATAACACGAACTCTTTATAAATGATTTTTCCCTATCTGCAAAATGGAATTAATAATGATACCTGCTGCATAGCATCACAAAGAGGATTCATTGAGATATTAGATATAAAATATTTAGATCAGTACTAGACAAATATACCATTTTTTATCGCTGGATATTTATGTTCCCAATTTTTTTTAGAATTACCAATAAAACTACAATAAACAATGCACAAAGCTATTTTCTTCAATGTTAACCATTTATCTAAAAAGTTCTTTGCTTTTTCATCTTTTTTCCAAGACTAAGCCATATCCCTCCCTTAGTAACTGTATTTCCTTTAAACAACTGACAGCTGGAAGTTGGACTATGAACAAGCTTCCATTGGGCCAATTTTAAGTAGCAGGAACTCATTCATTTATGCTGGGGCTTGAATTCTGAGGTTGGACTCAAAGTAAACAAGCAGGTGAAGAGGTTGGGATGATGAAAGACAATAGACCATTACCCAAGCCTAATGGTGTTGTAAAGGAGATAAATGTCTTTGAAGTAGCACCCTTAAAACCTGTGACCTTTAGATTGACCTTTCCTTTCAGATTATGGTATGCAGGTTGTTGTGGAGTCTGTGCAAAGTCAGCAATTAGAAAGAGGGACCTTGAGAGAAACAAGTCTTTGAGTAAGGTGCCTACCCAGAGGTATGACTCTACTTCTTCTGCTAGCCACCCATTGGCTTCCAAATTCCCCAACCGCTTTCAAAATGTTGGAGGTCTATGGCTCGCTCTCTCACCGGTGTGCTTTCTCCAAGAGAGAAAATGCACTGAGTCCCACCCCATTGTTACAGTTCATACTGTAAGCACAGAAAAAAAAAAACCAACACTGGAATCTGTACAAATTGCCCTTTACTTATGAGGAGTAAAGTAAATGGAACAGATGGTTAATAACACTAAACACTAGTCACCTGCAAAGAAAATGGTATCTAGAAGAATTATTCATTTTGCTAAGGTCATTGAAGAAAATACAGGATTGATGAGTTTGCTAGAAGACACCAGAAACCATACACCTTTGATCAGAATGAATGATTTAGGAGGTAGTAAAGTACTATGGAGATTATTCGAAACAACTCATGTTTGTACAGTATGTTAAAGTTTTCAAAAAACTTTCCCTCGAGATGACAGTTCATCTTCATGCAGAATTATGAGATGTGAAAGAGGATGATTATTATTCTCCCAGTACCCAGAACTCTTAATAAGTTAAACCCATACCATGCTGGGCCATACTGGAGCCTGAGACAAAAGAAAAAAAATCGGCAATACTGATCCTATTTTTATTTAAAATTTTGATATTGGGGATTTGCCTTTATTTTGCAGATTTTAATTTTTAAATATTACATTAAAATATTATTTACTTTGATTACTGAGTTTTTTGATGCTCCCCAACTTATACATGAATTGTCTATTAGAATGTCCCTTTTAAATAGTATTTTAAAATGTCATTACCCGTACAACCCAATATTATGATTTAGTAAACTTGGTTAAATACTATAGAAGTATATGGAAATTTTACACCTAGGACATATTCTGCTTTACCTTTGACAGCTCAGATGCCAGTGAACCATCCCCAAGGAATTGACTATTTTTTCTTATTCTGTTCTTAGTTGAAGTAGAGAGTAATAGGCAACATGACTGATTTCTGTTTAGTTGTTTAATTTCTTGTTTAAAAATGTTCCCCCAAAAAATACTTACACAGAATTTTATCTTAATCAAAGCTAAGCAGAGCTTATGATGAAGAATGTCTTCCCTGTCATATTTTCCTAATATAATTTCCAAGAACAACATTTTTTACAAAAACCATTTCTCTTGTATTTCTGCCATTATTTTAAATAAGAATTTACCTCTTCATTTATCAAATAGATGCATTATTTACTGCTGTTATGATAGAGATCAAATTCTCTAACCCCAACATACCTTTTCCTTTCCTTCACCCTCCCAATACAGCTATCAGATTTTTTAGTAAAATCAATAAATGTTGTTTCCATCGTCATGAAAACATAAAATATTGTTCTCTGCATAGCAAATGCTATAACATAATTATGCTTCTTATACGTTTTGATTTTTACTAGTATTTCCTAATTATCCCTTTTTATCATCACCTATGTCTTTTATCTCATAATTATCTATAAACAACATCCTTAGATGTTTCAAACCTCTCCATCATATGCCTATGTTTAAACATACCAGATGAGGTATCAATTTTCTGTTGTTCCTGGATATCTTCCTCATGAAACTCTTCCTCCTATTTCCCAATTCTAAACCGGTTGTTCTCTGGACTCAAGAATGGCTGTTACCCTGAACTTAGATTTTACAAGATCTTGTCTAGAATTTCCTATATCCTGAAGCTCAAGTTTTTCCCTTCCTTATTTTACTCTCTAATTGTGCTAGAGCACATACTTTTAACTTCCTCAGTAAGGGTGAGTGAAAGCAACGTTTGTAGTATATTATTTAATTCCCACATAGTTTGAATTTTCCAGATTTTTTTATGTCATTGATTTCTAATTTAGTTCCATTTCTAAACATATACTTTGAAGGACTTGAATTCTTTCAAATTTATTGAAATGTATTTTATGACCTACAACATGATCTATCTTGCTAAACTGCGTGTTGATATGTACTTGGTCCTTGATAAACTTGTTCCCTGTGTACTTGAAAAGAATGTGTATTCTGCTGTTGTTGGAAGGAGCAGTCTATAAGTGTCGACTAGGTCAAAGTGGTTGATAGCATTGTTCAGGTTTTCTATATCCATCCTGACTTTCTGTCTCATTGTTTCATACATTGAGAAAAGGGTATTAAAATCTATGACTGAAATTGTGGATTTGTCTATTTCTCCTTGCGGTTCTATTGGTTTTTGCTTCAAATATTTTGAAGCTATATTATTAGGTGCCGACATATTTAGTATTTCTATGTCTCCTTGATTTACTGACTCCTTTGTTATTAAGAAATAACCTTCTTTATCCCTGGTCATATTTTTTGCTCTGAAGTTCACTTTTTCTGATTCTAATATAGCCAGTGCAAATTTCCATTAAATCATACTAGGATTAGTATATGTTCTTCCGTCCTTTTAGTTTTAATCTATTTGTGTCTTTATATTTACATGGGATCTCTTGTAGGCAACATATAATTGGAGTCTTGCTTTTTTTATCCAATCTGATTATGTCTGCATTATAATTAGGATGTTTAGGACATTTCCATTTACTATGTTTATTGGTATCACCATCATGACATTAGTTTTCTATTTGTCCTATTATTTGTTTACCTTTTCCTCCTCTTTTTTGTGCCTTTTTATTTTGTATTGAGTATTTTTGTTATTCCATTATATCTCCTTTGTTAACTAGTTAGCTGCGATTCTTTGTTATTTTAGTGGCTACTTTGTGGTTTATAGTATAATCTTTAAGTTACAACAATCTCCCTTTTAGTAATATCATGCCACTTCACATATGGTTTAAGAACCTTACAATAGTTTACTTTGAGGCCAGGCATGGTGGCTCAAGCCTGTAATCCCAGCACTTTGGGAGGCCGAGGCAGGTGGATCACGAGGTCAAGAGATCGAGACCATCCTGGTCAACACGGTGAAACCCCGTCTCTACTAAAAATAAAAAAAATTAGCTGGGCATGGTGGTGCGTGCCTGTAATCCCAGCTACTCAGGAGGCTGAGGCAGGAAAATTGCCTGAACCCAGGAGGCGGAGGTTGCGGTGAGCCAAGATCGCGCCATTGCACTCCAGCCTGGGTAACAAGAGCGAAACTCCATCCAAAAAAAAAAAAAAAAATAGTTTACTTTGTTTTCTCTCTTTCTAACCCTTGTGCTAATGTTGTAGTATATTTTACTTCTACATACATTATGTACCCCATGCTACATTGTTATTATTTTTGTTTAAGTAGTAAGTTATCTTGTAAAGAGATGTAAATAATTTTTTAAAGTCATGTACTAACCAATGGGGTTACTTTTTTATTTTATTTTATTTTTGGCTGAGCACAGGGACTTTATAATGGTACAGTACATGGCAAGGTGGGGCTCCCTAGGCCCCTGTCATTCTTCAGGGTTTCTGGCATGAAAACTGTGTCAAGGGGAGATTCTCAGTGTAGGGGTGAAGGATTGTGGCAGGGACTTTCCCAGCCACTGAAGGCCCCTCTCCTCCATGCATGCTGTCACTGGGGCTGGTGGTCCAGGGGGTTCTTACTCCTTGAAGGCCATGTGGACTATAAGGTCTAACACCCTGTTGATATAGCCAAATTCATTGTCATACTAGGAAATGAGCTTGACAAAGTAAGTGATCATTGAGGACATCCTACTAGCATTGAAGGGAGAAGAGTGGGTGTCACTGTTAAAGACAGAGGAGACAATCTAGTGCTCAGTGTAGCCCAGAATGCCCTTTATGGGAGCTCTCCAATGCCTACTTCACTACCTTCTCGATATCATAGTATCTGTCAGATTTAGCCATATGGCAGATCAAGTCCATGATTGATACATTGGCAGTGAGGATATGGAAGGCCATGTCAGTGAGCTTCCCATTCAGCTCAGGCATGACCTTGCCCACAGACTTGGCAGCACCAGTAGATGCAGAAATTATGTTCTGGAGAGCCCTGTGGCCCTCACACCACAGTTTCCCAGAGGGGCCATCCACAGTCTTCTGGATAGCAATGATGGCATGGACTGTGGTCATAAGTCCCCCTCTACAATGCCAAAGTTGTCATGGATGACCTTGGCCAGGGAGACTAAGCAGTTGTTGGTTCAGGAGGCATTACTGGTGATCACGAGGTTCTTTTTTTAACTTCTTATGGTTCATGCCCACCGAAAACACAGGGACATTAACAGAGACATAAGAGATGATGATCCCTTTGGCTCCCCACTCTAAGTAACCCTCAACCATCTCCAAGATACTGAAGATATTGGATGACTCCACAGCATAATCAATTCCAGCATCAACCCATTTGATTTTGGTGGGATCTTGCTCCTGGCAGATGGTGATGGTATTGTCATTGATGGCACACTTCCTGTTCACAGCCTTGACAGTGCCATGGAACTTGTCATAGGTGGAATTATACTGGAACATGTAGAAATATGTAGTTGAGGTCAATGAAGAATTCATTGATGGTGACAATATTTACTTTGCCAGAGTTTAAAGCTGGTGCTGCATGAGAAGTTGCAACTGTGTATCAAATAGGAGGAACAGAGACTAGTTGCCATTTCTGATGCTCATCATTCCTTTGGATAGGTCCATATTTCTATCTGATATCATTTTCCTTCAGCCCGAAGGGCTTTCTTTAACATTTCTTATAGTCTGTGGGTGATAGGCTCTTTTAACTTTTATACTTCTGAAAAATTATTTAATTTAACTTCAGTTTCTGCTTTGAAAGATATTTTCTCTGGTTATTGGAGTCTAGGTTGAAATTTTCTCTTTCAATACTATTTAAAATGTTGCTCTACTATCTTCTTGTTTACATTGTCATTGTTTCTAATAAGAAATCTTCTCTAATTCTTTCTCCCTCTGTCTGAAAGATGTCTTTTTTCCTCTGGATATTTTTACTTTATTGCTGGTTTTGAACAATTTGATTATGACATACGTGGGTGTAGGTTTTTTCCTTTTTTTTCCTAAGATTTGGGTTTGTTGAGCTTCTTGGATCTGTGGGATTATAGTTTTAATCAAATTTGGAAAATTTAGGGCCATTGTTCTTCAAATGTCTTTTCCTCCATCCTCTTTTGATGCCCCAATTACCCATTATACAGACCCCTTGAAATCGTCCTGCCACTCAGTGGTGTTCTGTTCATTTCTTTTGGGGCTTATTTCTGTTTATTATTATTATTACTATTATTATTATTATTTCTATTGCTACATTATCAAGTTCATTAATATTTTCTTCTGCAATGTCTAATATGCTGGTAATCCTACCAAGTCGGATTTTGATCTCAAACATCATGGTTTTACTCTCTATTGTGTGGAATACAGTTATAGCCATTGTTTTAATGTCCTTGCCTGATAATTATGTTCTGTATCAATTTTAATTGATTGTGAATTTTCTCCTCAACATGTGTTGCATTTTGCTTCTTTTTGTATGCCTAGTCATTTTTGCTTGAATGTTAGACATGATCAATTTTACCTTTTTGGATGCTGGATATTTTTGTATCTCTATAAATATTCTTAAATTTTATTCTAGAAATAACCTAAAAATAGTTTGATTTATTGGACTATTCCTACTAATATTTGATAAGCAAGATCAGAACAGCATTTGATTTAGGGATAATTATTTTCCACTAATAGGGAGAGAGCTTTCTGTTACTCTTCCTAGTGACATTTGCCAGTCTGGATGGTAGAAATAAAAACTACTCCCAGACCTATGTAAGCTTAAGCTACTGTTCCCTGTAATTATTTTTTATGGTTCTTTCCCCAGCTTCTGTAGGGATGCTGATCAGTAATTTACTGAATACTTGAGAACTTCTGCAGTTCTCTAGAGTTGTAGCTCTGTTCTCTCTAGTACTCTGCCATGTGAGCTCCAGTTATTTTGATCTCTCCAGACTATCAGTCAGCTTAATCTCCTTAACCCTTAGTTTAATCTCCCTAAATTCAGTTCAGTGGCTGGAAAACTCAAGGCAGTAAGCTGAAGCATGCTTGATTGTTCCCCATCTCTCAGGGATCATTGGTTTTTTTGTTGGCTGGTATCTGACGTCTTGAAAACATTGATTTTCAGTTGTTTTGGGTGGGAGGATACTTGTAATCCCTATTATGACATCCCATATGGAGGCAGAAGTCCCTCCATTGTCTTTTAGTGTTTAATGTTGAGAAATACAAAGCTCTTCTCATTTTTGTTTCTTCATACATAATTGGTTTTAGGGGCTCTTCTTTTTATAACTGGTATTCTGAAAATTCTTGAAATTTCATGCAGAGTCTATTTTTTTATTGTACTTGGTACTCAGTGAGGCTTCTCAGTTTTAAGGTTTATAGTTTTAATATTGAGATTTTTTGAGACTTTTCTCCAATGACTATGTTTTGAAGAAGGAAATGTCTAAGTGAGCCTGAACCATTTGGTAATTCCAAACAGTAAAGAAGCTATCAAAGATTACTAATGTCATGTCAGAAGAGTTCAGTAGCCAAACCCACTGACAAAAAGTGGCACAATTTAAGCTTCAATAAATGTAATAATATTAATGCCTTGAATAGAACAAAGTAAATATATTTAAATCTATGAGTTCATAAAAACTGTGAAGCAAATCAAAACCTAATTGGTCATCACTGGAGGATATTAGTGAGCCAATACATTATTTAGAAAATTACAAAGTGAAAGAGTCAAGTATTAATCATACCTTTCCTATGTGTAAGCAAGTGTCAAATGAGAGGAATTTCTTTTTATACAAACATCCAACTAATAAATGGAGGACTAATAAAATTAGAATATCAATATTTTGCATCACCTGATAATGGGTGAACATCAGCAACTATAAACATCAGACAAAAAGGGGGAGCCAGATATTATATGCCACCAAATAAAAGAACACGGCATCACCTGAAAATATTTCTTTCCAAAAAATGTCAACCTAAATCTGATCTGGCCTTTTGATCTAATTTACAGGAAATGTAGACAATGAAGACGTTAAACTATGCCACAAAGATGTAACCAGTAAATCTTACCATGCTGTCCTGTAGGGAAACCCTGGTTTCTTCAACAAATTGCAAACAAAAAAGAGAAAAAGATGGAGAGAGACCCTACAGATGAAAAGAGCTTAAAAACAATTCAACTAATTTTAAGGGGGAAATCTAGGCTGAAGCCTGTTTCAAACAAAGTATTAAACAAAATTATGACATTTAGAAGACAATTTGGGAAAATTTGAACACTGTCTATTGGATGATATTAACAAATCATCATTTATTTTGGTTCTGATAATAGTAGTGTGGTTATTTTTCTAAAGAGTCAGGCTTTTTTTTTCTGACTTTAGTAATTGTCTATTTATTTTAGGTAGACTAGGAAACGATAATCTGAAAAATAAACTCTGGTTTTCAAGCAGCATTGCTTTGAGAGATGCTCATTTAAAAAGCATAGCAATTAGGGGGAAGTATCAGAGAAACAATGTTAGAACTGGCATGAAGGTATGGCACAAATTTGTGTAGATGTCATGATGTCATGCCAATTCCTGACATTTGGAAAGCCCACAGCAGGATTACATTTAGTTATCGTGACAACAACTACCTAGGAGCCGCTTATTTTGCATCCTTTTTAAAATAGAAACTGAGGATTAGAGGTTGAAGTGACCTGTCAGGGTCACATGACTGCTAGTGGTCAGTGACAAAGTTGGGATTCTATCTTGGCCAGTATCTTCCTCACCACCCTCCCACCCCCATCTCATTTGTTTTCTATATAGACCATAGAGTTACCAGTAAGAGTATCTTTGCAGATGTGAAAAATTCTTCCAGCCTGCTTCCTGGTGGCTGTGGTCATTCACCAGATCCCTGTTCCCCTCTGATAGAGCTGGTCTCTTGCAGAGAGCACTCAGGAAATCTTCCAGTACCTCAGCCTAGGCCTCCAACCTGGCCTCTTGCTCTCGGGTGCAGGTAGGAGGGAAGCAGCAGCATTCAGGTTCCAGGACAGAAAGGCAAGATGGGTCTGGCTGGGTCTCTGCTGCTTTTCCTTGCCCAGTCTCTGGACTGCAGTCTGCATTCCAGGAAAACAGTATAGAAAGAGCAGCGGGGATGGTGCAGGCGGATGGGATGCTGCCTGAGTACAGGCTAAGAGCCAGCCTTTATTAGAAAACATGGCATAAGATCTAAAACATCTAAGGGTGAAATGATATAATGCCTGGACTTTGCTTCAAAATAATATAGGTGGGAGAAATCAGGTAAAAGTAGAGATGAGTTGAGATTGGCCATGAATTGCTAAGCACTGACTCTGAGTAATGGGTGTGTGAGAGTTTATTATACTCCTCTCTACTTTTATATATTAGAAATATTCTATACCAAAAGAATTTTAATTAAACTGTTTGGAAATTCTGTGAGTGAGCAAGACTTGTGTATTGGTAGTCTACACTCTGGTGAAATGGGTCAGCAGCATGCCAGGGGATTTGGGGAACTCCCAGTTATCAGTGGGTGAACGTCTGGAGTTTCCCCGAAGAGAAGTTTTCCAGTTTCCTACCTAAGGGTTGTGTGCTTGGAATTTTATGTTTTCAGAGATGGAAAGAGGGTCATCTCCTAAGGGTCCTGTGCTTCATTAGGGTGCATTTTCCTTACTCTTCTGCTTCAGCTCAACACCTTCCCTGCCCTCCTCTCTATATGATGTCCTTGAATGATTCCAAAGAATACATTTTCAGCATTATTCTTGGACTAGAATCCCCTGCTCACATAGCATCAGGGAGGAGATCCTGGGATCCAACTATTCCTTTTGCAAAATTTCAGTTCAATAAGTTTTCTGTATTCAGTCTCACACTTTATGCTCACCTTTAGGGCTTCTTGGTGACTCTAAATTCTTAAATACTACAGAAGGAAGTTTGCAGCGGAGAATGAATTTGCTTGTTATCAGTATCCTTCTTGGTCCCTCATCAGCATCACTTTTAATAAGTAATTTAGGTTATAACTTCCTCTATTTTACTATGTCAGGCACAACTCCTAGTTCTGTTTTCCATCTTCCAAAAACTGGTTTAAAGATTTTATCCTTATCCTTTAATATTTCATTCCTTTTTGTGGGCCCCAAGAGGTAGAGGGAGAAGAAAAATAAACATATGAAAATCAACGCATTAATTTAACTAGAAGACCAGCTAAGACTGATTTAAAATAAAAGCTGCTTCCTGGGAGAGACTGTTCATCTTGTTTACCGTCACACCTAACACAGTGTCATGTGCATAATTAATTCTGAATCATGCTTATGAGAGTCACAAATTTTTTTATTTAGGATGTGTGGCAGGAGGTCAAGGGCACAAGAGCAGGGGAAAACTCTTCTGCTTTACAAAGAAAACGGGAAAATGTCCAAAGGTCAGAAATTGATTGGTGATGTATGTGCCATTATTCTTTTCAAAGCTACATTTGAAATATTTTAGACTTTAACTTTCCTTCCCTTATACCAATCATTTTAGTTGTTAAGTTTGTTTAGAAAGTAATTTTTAAAAGATTGCACTGATAACCCCAAGCCAGTTTGAGGCAGGCTAAGTCTGCGGATGTGGAACACTTAAAATGTCCATTAGTACTCCTCTTTTGTCACTTACCACCCAGGGGGTCACGCCTTTGGTATGAAAGTTGTTTATAAACTGGTAGCTTTATTTTAAAAACACAATGGAAGGACTGAGGTGGAGCTAGGCAGAAGATTGTATGATTAAAGTTTTTAGAGATCTGTACACGTTATGAACCAGCCCTGGGTCTGTGAGTATTTTATCACTCAGCCATTAACCACTAATCCGTTGGAACCTGATGCAAAAAGTCTCAATCTCTCTCTAAAGCCATAAGGTACTGTTGGGAAGCCAATTCTTTCTACATAATCCCTCAACAAAAGGAGATAATAATAACTTCTATTTAGATGACATAATTTCATGAAGCTTATGATTATCTATTTCACAATTATTTTGGCATTATAGAAACCTACTCTGATGTTTTCCACGTTTTGGAAATGTGGTTAAAGAGACCAAATTGATCTAATTCAACCAGGCTTCAAAAATCACACCATCTTTTTTTTTTTTTTTTTTTTGAGACCAAGTCATGCTCTGTCACCCAGGCTGGGCCTCCACCTTCCCGGGCTCAAGTGATCCTCCCACCTCAGCCTCCCAAGTAGCTGGGACTATGGATACATGCCACCATGTTTTTAGAGGCCTGTATCAAGTTTTTAGAAATCTGAACACATTATGAACCGGCCCTGGGTTTGTGAGTATTTTATCACTCAGCCATTAACCACTATTGTTAGAACCTGATGCAAAAAGTCTCAATCTCTTTCTTAAACCTAATTTTTGTATTTTTTGTAGAGATGTGGTTTTACCATGTTCCCCAGGCTGATATTGAACTCCTGGGCTCAGGAGATTCGCCCACCTCCACCTTCCAATATGCTGGGATTATAAGCCTAAGCCACTGTGCCCAAACTTATAATCATTTTTGTCATGATGAGGCAGCTCTGCCTGAGAATTGAGCTACTACCTGATGGGGAGCAGAACCAGCAAAATCATGGCAAAACAGAGCTGGGACTATGATTACTAATCTACTTTTTAAAACTGATCCACTTTGCATATTTTCTGAGATAAAAATTTCCCTTTATTGTTTAAGCGTATTTGGGTCAGGTTTTCTGTCACAACAAAAAGTGTTTGCGGTCATATTACCAATCCTCTTGGAGTCTACATTTGGAAAAGCAACAATTCAAATTAAATTGTATTTATTTTGTGTGTGTGGCAAAAGTGAAAGCAAGTACAATGACATTCTGAAATGGACATGGAGAGGCTGAGCAATGACCCACAGTTGTAGAGTGAGTCACAAAAAATGAACTTGATCTCTTGATGACTTTCTATATGCATGCATGCTCACACTTTCTCATACACAAACATTTCTGGTGTATGCTAATGTATAACCTTCATTCTTTCAACACACTCCCCTATTTCACTGATGTTATCAAAATTCATGTAAAGTATTTAGATATCCTTCCCACAGCAACCAAGCAGGTTACTCCCAAGGGAAGGGGAGAAATGACATCTTTATTTGCTACAAGCCTACTAGGACTATATGGTAGGCAGACTAATACCGCCACTCACCCACCCCCGATGATATCCACATCCTAATCCACAGAACCTGTGACTGTTAGGTTACATTACAAAGGGGAATTGAGCATTGAGCTTGACAATTATCTGGCCCTTTTTGTTTTCCTTTTTTGAGACAGAGTTTCTCTCTGTTGCCCAGGTTGGATCTCTGCTCACTGCAACCTCCACCTCCTGGGTTCAAGCAGTTCTACTGCCTCAGCCTCCCTAGTAGTTGGCATTACAGGTGTGTGACACCACGCCCAGCTTTTTTGTTGTTTTAGTAGAGATGGGATTTTGTCGTGTTGGCCAGGCTGGTCTCAAACTCCTGACCTTAAGTGATTTGCCTGCCTCAAAGTGCTGGAATTACTGGCATGAGCCACCGCGCCTGGCCGCAAGAGTCTTTATAAATGGAAGACAGAAGCAGAAGAGTGAGAACCAGAGAGATGGCCACAGGAGAAGGACTCAGCCCAAGGTTGCTGGCCTTGAAGATGGAGGATAGGGCCACAGAGCACAGATTGTGGACAGCCTCTGGAAGCTGGAAAACGCAAGGAATCAGATTCTCCCCTTGAGTATCCAGAAAGAATGCAGCCCTGCCAACACCTTGGGTTTAGCCCAGTAAGACCCATTTTTTACTTCTGACTTCCAGGATTTAAAATAATAAATTTGTATTATTTTAAGATACTACATTTGTTGTGATTTGTTACAGCAGCAAACAGGTAATGCAGGTCACAACAATACGTTTTTAAAATTGAGCTTTCTATTTACTAGTAGAAAATATAGTCAATAGAAGGAAGGCCAGGAAGTTTAAGGTTGTTTGAACTCCAGGCAAGTCACTTGATACATCCTCTACATTGCTCTTGAACATGACTCAGCAATAAGAACTGAAAGGTTTTTAAAAATATATATAACATATAATCATAGAGACAATTTGTGTAAGATTGAATGTTCTCCTTCCCTTATGCATAATCCAAAATGTCTGATTCTCTAGAAGAACTTGTTGCTACATGTTCTTTCTTTTTTATATGCCCTCTGGTTCCACAACATAATACAAACTGAAGTATATTTTAGCTGATATTTGTATAAAGCATTATTATCTATTGTCTTTCAAAAATGTTGATCTTTCTGCTTTTATAAATAAACAATACTGGACACAATTTAGCTTTTGACACTGAGATGTAATGGTACTAAATATTTCCTTTCACTGTCAAGAGATTGTTAATAACAACTAAGGTTTATGAGCACTTATCACGCACTGGACACTATGCTAAGCCATCACAAGTGTTACTTTTTAACAGTTTTATTGAGATATAATTAATATTAAAAAAACTGCACATACGTAATGTATACAATTGATGAATTTGGGCATACGCATATACTGTGAAGCTATGACTACAATCAAGCTAATAGACGTATCCATCAATCATCTTCAAAAATTTCTTTGTGTCTTTTTGTGTGTGTCTGTGGTAAGAACACAGTCTACTCTCTTCACACATTTTTAGTACACATTACACTATCATTAACTATGGGTGCTACACTGTGTAGCAGTTCTCTAGAACTTCTCACCTTGCTTAGCTGAAACTGTATATCAATTGAATCCCTTCTTCCCCTCCCCACAGCCCCTGGTAAGCACTGTTCTATTCTCTGCTTCTATAACTTTGAATGAGTACATATGCTCCTTAATTTACTATAGGGAAACATCCTGATAATCCAGTCATAAGTTGAAAACATTGTAAATAGAAAGTGAATTTAATGCATGTAACCTGCTGAACACTATAGCTTAGCCTAGCCTGCCGTAAACATGCTCAGAACATATACATTGACCTACGGTTGGGCAACACCATCTGACACAAAGCCTATTTTGTAACAAAATGTCGAATATCTCACATAATTTATTGGACACTGTACTGAAAGTGAAAAACAGAATGATTACATGGGTACAGTTTCTACTGAATGCTTATTACTTTCACACCATCATAAAGTCAAGAAATCATTACATTGAGCCATCATAAGTCGGGGACCATCTGTAGCTGTCATTGCTGACCCCAATTTACACATGAGGACACTAAAGCTTAGACAGATAAAATGACTGGCCCACTATCTCAAAAAATAATAATAATAATAATGCATGGAAGCACTGGGACTTAAACCCACGTCCCCTATCTTCAAAACCCAAATCTTCCATTCTGTACATGCCAAAGAAGTTTGAACCCAACTCCGAAGCACATGTAACTGAGTTCTGGAAGTTATTTGTGAGTGGTCCTTTCTGAGCTTTATTTGCTTGTTTATAGGGATTTTGTCAGTCATTTTCCTTGTTTGTTTATTTTACTAAATCCTGACCTTGATTCATGCACCATAAGATTTACCTCTTAATTTGGAAAGTGAACTCCAAGTCTTGGTTATTGGAGTTCTAGTTAATTGGAGTTTAACTGAACAAATCCAGAATAGCACAGCTTTTTTTTTTTTTTTTTCATGCAAACAGCATCCGCAGGTTGCAAACTGGGCCTTGGGCAGGCTGAGCATTGGAAGCAGAATTAGCCATTGGTTGCACCTTCATGAGAACCACAGTTCCTGTAGGAGGTGGAAAGTAAATACACTCAACCTAATTCCGTTGTATTGCATGGTTTTCATGGGTCACCTGACATGTCTGTCAAAGGAATGGAAGGTAGTTTCCTCAAGAATCTATGAGCCACAATCACCCACAACCACCTCTCAGTGACAGTCACTTGTGTGAGTAAGCTGGGACCCAGGTTCTGGGTCATTCCACTGATATGGCTTGAGAAGCACACAAAATCCTGTCTTTCATTCTTCTGCCAGGACTCCTGGCCCACAATCAGAATATGGCCTTCTCTCCACTGCATCGACTGCACTTTCATTGATGATAACAAAGGCTATCCTTCAAAGTGTTCCTTTCATTTGCAGGTACTGGCCTAGCTACTTTGCATACATTCTCTTATCCCAATAATACCCTGAAAGAGAGGTTTTATTGTCCCCATTTTGCAGATGAGCAAGCTGAATCTCCAAAAATTCAAACAACTTACATTAATTCAGTCCACGAGTACTTATGACTCTGTTATGCATTTTGCCAGACTCTCAGGATACAGAGACAAAGCACCACCACCCTCAAGGTGCCTGAGGTCTGGTGGGAGCTCCAGACACAGAAACAGACAAATGTATCACAGGAAATTAAATGATAGAACTATGAACAGGGTATTGTGGGAGCAGAGAGCAAGCACAGGGAATGTGGGGAGAAGAAAGTTGAGAGGAGGCTTCCTGGAGGAGGTGACACACAAACTGAGTCTTCAAATCTGCATAGGAATCCAATACAGAGATTGAGGGGAGGAAAAGCAATTTCTGGGAGAGAGCGAGGTATGTAGAGGCAAAAAGGCATGAAACAACTTGATGTGGGCAGAAACCCAGTGGAGTTTAATGACGCTGCCACCTACAGGGAGAGAAGATAAAGGTGGGAGCTAAGGCAGGGGTGCAGACAGAAGTCAGATTTAGGTGGACTTCATAACCTGTGGTAGAAATATTTCATTTTCTCCAGGAGTTTTAAAGCATTTTAAACACAGTGTTGACCAGAATACAATGTATCAAATTTTCTAGAAGTTAGATCTCATAGCAAATGTTCTCACCACAATGAGAAAGGGCGAAATCTTCGGGCTATATCTTTTATACTTTCTGACTCTTCCAAATTTTCGGGGAACCTAAGGGAGAACTTGATTTGGGGATCTGTTCACAAGTCGGCATGTCCCTTTTGTGAAATAGTCTTCATGCTTGATTTGTTGTGTTTGTTGCTGTCAGAAGCTTCAATAGAGGTTGTCCCAGGTCTCGGCAGCACTTCTCAGTTTAGCTTTTTGTTGCTACAACCTTTGCCTTTTTGTACAGCCCACAAAGAAACCGTAACAGGCACCCAGGCAAGAGTCTCAAGAAATGTACCCAGTTTGACACCTACATTCTTCAAAGAGAAAAGAGCTGGAAAAAAAATGAATCAGAAAAGGCAAGGTCCCAGTAAAACACTTTTCTGAATCACCTTAACAGAACAGTGTCAAAAAGCTGTCACTGGGACAATATCTATGACATAAGAAAGTCGATGTTACATGCATCCATGGTTGCAAAACAGCTCATGATAACATAGTCTAGTTGTATGGCTGTGCTTTAAGAGACCAGAGCACCATTTATGGAGCATTCATATGTACCGAATGATCTCTGAAAGGACAGGCCATATATCTTAACTTTTTCCTGGTGTCTAATAGTCTGTAAAGTAGAATAAAATAAATAGAAGGAAGTAAATAAATGAATTAACAAATATTGCAAAGAATTTGGATACAAAAAAAAAAACCACACACACACATAGTTTTGAAAATCCCAAAGGGACCTTAGAGATAAATTCTTGCAGTCCCCTCTTCAGCAGCTTAAGAAATAGAGGTCAACAGAGTTTTATTATTGTTATCTATAAAAATCATCCCAGGGCCCATAGAAGTCAGCTGAACCACAGAGAGTACACTTGCCAAACCTGAAAAGAAAAGGGTTTTATAAGCGAAGTGAGTCACAACAACCTTTTCTAATTGTGGGAACCAAACAGTGGCAGGTTATAAAAGGAAAATGCAGCATGTTCCCATAAACCACAGGGTAAATCCTGCAGACAGTGTTAACAGGCTTTAGGATATTCTCCTCCATC
>NW_022436943.1:4897042-4939748 GCF_009761245.1 Sapajus apella | reverse complement strand
AAGGGATAAGGCATCCAGCAATAAAGTATAGAGAAACTGTTACTAGAGAAACTGTTACTCACGGACCGGCAGGAAGCTTTTGCCTGCCTATCAATTGAAGGTTCACCCTAGCTTGTTTTCCCAGTAAAGGTGGTAGGCTACACCAAACCATTATCACTCTCTCATCTCTGTGTGTGAACACCGGCTCATAAGTTTAAAAGAGGTTCCCTGACCAGTGGTAGAGGTGCAGCTCATAGCCAAGGTAACACTTTTCTTTCTTTCTTTGACTTCATTTGTCTTTTTAAGAAATCAAATACAGCCATGGCTAAAATATCACACCCCATACAACTCACTTCTCAGATTAGATGAGAAGATAAAAATAAAAGTCACACCAAGAACCGTGAACTTTGACTTGATCTCTCCTTGCCCAAGCCTGCAGCAGAAAGCACTATCAGGGTTCTAGTAACTGTCAGAGGTGTGGTTCCAAAGAATCATTTCTTATCTCATTTGTTTGCATGCAGAGTTGTCTTCTACTTGTGAGAAATAGCTGTACTCATTCATGCACACTGTTTCGTGCTAGATTTTGTTGTTGTTGTTTCTCCCTAGGGAACACAGCCAGTGTGAATAAGGAAGTCTTGGTCTGAAGACTCACCAGGCTTGCTTTCTAGGAGAATGATCTGCGCTAGGGTGTGGGCAAGGGGGGCTCAGCATAAGAAGCATCCTGGGGTCCCCACTTCCCTCTGCCCATAGGATTAAGCTCTTAAAAGAGAAGTGCCACAGGCCTGGGATGCTATAATTATCTCAACCATTTAAGGATTATGCTCCCGGGAGACTATAATTATCCAAATATTGTTGCATTTGGGGATATTTTACTTACAAGGAAGTGCCTTCATTTTTACAGGATCTTTCACGAGGACCCAAAGGGTGTGTCCTCTCTAATGTGGTTCCTTAAAAAAAGCTGGAAATAAACAACTGCCTCTGGCTTGAGGGTGGGGTCCAGCTGAAACCACCCAACCAAGGACTTTTGACATGGGCAGAAAAAAAAAAATAGCTTCCTGTGTCACCTTAAAAAACAGTTATCAGTCATTCTAGATCAAAACCTGGGGACTTTATTCTTTCTTAGTCTCATTCTTCCCTCTTCCTCACCCACTCATATAAACTCCTGTCTTAATTCTGTCTATTTCAAAAAATTATTAAAGAAAGTTCTGGGCATTTAACATATTGATTTTTCCTGAGGTTTGTGTATCATATTATTCATATCATAATACGCCTCCCTTTATTTCTCCCTCTAATTCCAATGCAATGACACTTTCTGTAAAAACAATGTAGTCTAAAGTGGGTGGGAGGACTGCAGAGAAAAAGAAGAGCAGTACTATAGCAAGAAAAAGAGATGTTGATTCAATTCAATGAGCTGCCTGGATTAAATAGCTAACATTTATGCAGTCCTTGCTATGTGATAAGCATTATTCTAAGCATTTTGTGCATCTCATTAACCCTGACAGCATCTTTTTGAGGTGTCTACTGTTATGATCCCCATTTCATGGATGATAAATCCAGAAACAGAGAGGTTGGGTAACTTGCTCAGAATCATACAGCTGATGGGTGACAGGATGAGGACCAAGACCCACAGCCTGACTCAGAGCTCCTGCTTAGCTACTGTGCCATTCCACCTCCTTTTCTTGGGCGTATGTCCCATGCCAGTCATTGTAAGCCACACAGTGGCAGGAACAGCAGAATGGAAAGACACAGTTCCTACTTTTCGGGGCTTTGTGAGCTATGAGGAAAGAGACACATGTATAAAAATCACCACAGAACAAGGAAAAATGTGACAGATAGAATAGGAGAAGCATAGACAACTGCTTCAGGAGCTTCGATTAATTCCTGTGTGGCATTAGGAATGGCTTCATAGAGGAGGTGGCATTCGACCTGCCTACAGACAGAGAAGACATGGGTGGATGGCATTCCATGCTGAGGAGAACCTGGGAGGTTTGGGACAGGCCAGGATACGGCATGCACGGGAGGCAGCTATGAGAAACAAGATTACAAAAGTCTACTCGGGTCAAGATGTGAAGAGCAAAGAGACAGCGAAGAATGTGGTGGGACAGGGGCCTCTTTGGCTGGGGTTGGGGGAGGCAAGGAAGAAGACATGCATTGACTTTAGGGCTGGCCAAGTTTGGATTCCTGTGATCTAGGAGACCATAAAGTGTCTGCTGATTCAGTCAGAAGGCCTTTTTTCTACAGCTTCTGACTGCTTTTCTCATATTACCTCTGTTCAGGCTCTTACCCAGTCCAGTTCAACAAACAACTATTGAGGGCCTTCCTTGATTATTGAGTATCCCTCACTCCAAAACTTAGTGACTTAAAACAACATGCACTTACTTGCTGACAATTCTGCCATTTGGGCAGGTGTCAGTCAGAACAGCTCATCTCTGCTCCACACAGCATCAGCCGAGGCAGCTCAAGTGGGGCTAGAAGATCCACTTGCAAGATGGCCTCACTCATATAGCTGGCCAGATGGTGCTGTCCATCATCTGGAAGCCTCATTTCTCCTCCAGCTGGCCTCTACATTTGACTAAGTTAGGCTTCTCACAGCACAGGGATCTAGTTGTCAGACTTCTCACAGGCGCTGGCTTCTCCTAAAGAGCAAATCCGGAAGGTGTCAAGCCTTCTTAAGGCTTGGTCTTAAGTTCCTCGTGTCTACCACCATTGGACAAACCAAGTTGGAGGGCCAGCCCAGATTCAAGGAGAGGACCTTACCCAAGGGCAGTTAGAAAAGCAGCAATCTACCACTATCCCTGGTCACGTTCAAGAATGGAGATTAAAAGTGTTAAGATGTGGTCCTTGTCCCAAAAAGCTAGTGACCCATATCATGAAAGTTTGTGTTGAAGAGAGAGATATAATATCTGAAAAGAATGCCTACACCTTAGTTGGACCCTGTTTTTTGTTTTTGGTTTTTGGGGTTTTGTTTGTTTTGAGACAGGCAGGAGTGGCTGGAGTGCAGTGGGACCAGCTCCGCTCACCACACTCTCCACCTCCTGAGTTCAAGCAATTCTCCTGCCTCAGCCTCCTGAGTAGCGGAGATTACAGGCGTATGCCACCGCACCCAGCTAATTTTTGTGTTGTTGTTTTTTTAGTAGAGGCGGGGTTTCACTGTGTTGGCCAGGATGGTCTCGAACTCCTGACCTCAAGTGATCCACCTGCCTCCCAAAGTTCTGGGATTGCAGGCATGAGCCACCATGCCCAGCCAGGACCCTGTTTTTTAAAAAATCCAAGTAAGAAGACATTTAAGGGGAAGTAGGGATTTACATGAAATTAGATGAAACAGGAAATTAATGTCAATTTTCTTAGATCTAATAATGATAGTGTGACTATGAAAAAGGTTGTCCATATTTTTGAGAGATGAATTATGAAGTATTTTCAGGATGAGATATCATGATATCTGCAACTTACTTTCAAATGCTTCAGAAAAAAAAAAAAAACTGATTGACAGATAATGCAACTATTGGCCAAATGTTAACAATTATTGAGTGTAGGTAGTAATAATATGATTAATCGTTATCCTATTCTTTAAGTTTTATAAAATGTTTTACAATAAAAAGTTGCAGATGAAAAGGTAATGGCCCGCTTTTGACCTCTCCATGGAAGAGGTTTTTGTAAGAGAAAACCAACCAGAAATACACATAGAAATCATACTTAAATGTGCAGCTTTCCTCATTGCATACGCTGATTTAGGTCTTCCTGCTTAACACACTCTCCAGAACCCACAGGATAAAGTCTGGAACAAGACTCTCCTAGAAAGGAGAGGTGGCTGCACCAAGCATGGCACCACCATGCTGTGTTCTCTGTGCTTCATTTTCTGACTGCAGAGAACAAAATGCTCTTCTTTCATTTCCTTCTACAGCTGAGAGAGACTGGAACTGTCAGAAGGGACTTTCCTTTAGGACAAACACACAGAACTCATAAGAGATATACACTACCAGGGGGTACAACACAGGGCACTAATCCCACCATCACTTTTCACCAAGCTTGGTTTCTCATGCACTGTCCATGTGAAAGCACCATCTTGATGGCTTGGGTTCAGGAATATCAGGGGAGGCTGAATGCTCTCCTGTACTTACCTAAGGGTCTGGCTTCTGGGTTCTCGTTTGGGGTACAAAGACACCTCTTTCTCAGACAGTGGTAAACCAAATGATGACACTTTTCCAGTGAGACTCCATGCCTGAAGCCAAAATTGATTTAACATGATTCAAGAACCATTGTATTCCTGTAAGAACAATACACATGCACATGGAGACTTCTTTGCACAGAGTCTCCTTGCCATCATTCCTCCAACTTCTTCTGTGGTAGAAATCATATTAGTGTTGCTCTCCCTTCCTCCACAACACCTCCCTACTAACGTTGGTTAGAAGTTCATCTTATCCTCCATGCTCCTTCTAAGTGGACACACATACACATGCATGATATTATTCCCCTGGCTTCCATGATATGATCCTCTTTTGAGTCATCTTCTGTTTTGCTGGTGTCCTCTTGCTCTGTGTCTTTCTCTAGCTCTTCTCTCATAAATGAGCTGTCCGCATGTGTTTTTTCACTCCACTGGTAGTTTTCAATTTTGGCTGAATGTCAAAATTACCTGTAGAGCTTTGAAAAGACATATGTGCCCAAGCCCTACTCTTGGAGTTTCTGATTCATTCTGTCCAGGGTAAAGGGCAAACATTCTATTTTTTACAAGCTCCCCAGGTGATTTCTGCCCTTTATATTCCTGAGAAATTCCATCAAGTAAATGAATGAATAAATCAGTGAATGAGGAACAAATGAAAATCAGGGCTTCAGTATTATGCCTATGCTGATGACACTCATGTCAAATAAACTGCAAGTTTTTCTCGAATACAAATTTAGCATCTTAAGAGGACAGCTAAGAATTTTCTTGTGACAGTAGAATGTAGAATATAGTAGGAAGCACCAGTGACCACTGCAGGAAGAACTGAGTTATTTTTGGATCAGATATTGGCAACTGATTTAAACAACAGGTATCCAGTATGAATTCATGGTTCAGTCCAGCCAGCTGAGACCACACCGAATCTTAGCTCCAGCTCTAAGAACATCAATAATTTCCAGTAAATAATTATTGAATGACTAGTGAAGTCATGTTATTTCTAGTCTCAATATATCTAACAAGTTCTAGCCCTACATGTCCAACTGTCTGTTAGACTATTTACGTGAATCTCACACTATGTATGCAACTCAAACAAAATTTGTCTAAAACTTAACTCATCATCTTTCATGCGAACGTTCAGTTTCTATCATCACCATCATCTCAAAGTCTCAGACCTGAAACCTCAGCATCATCTTTGTATCCCCTATTTGTGCAAATAGTAGGTCTGAACCATTGCCAAGTCCTTTCAACCCTATTCCCTAATGTCCTTTGCATCTTGGGAGTAGAATACCCGGGTGTGAAATATTTTTTCTCCCAGTGCTAGATGCAGAAAGGCATCATATCTTTGTGCAGCATAAAATGTCCTCTATTTCGGAGACGATGTCTTGACACATTCTAGCCATTAGACCTCTAAATATTTTACTAATAGGCTAGACCTCTGAACCATTCAGTTTATCTCTTGTCCTCTGGAGCCCACATATCTTATCAGACTCTAATATACTTGCCACTTCCTAGTCATTTGGTCTGATAGAACATTGTCATCCATAGAGTGGATGTCTAGTGTTATGTTCTAAATGTCCAGATGGCCCAGGTGTCTTTGAAGTATGCAACAATGGAAGATTGGAGAGTTACATATGTCTGGTCAAGACTCTACCTGCCTCTTGTTGTCTACTCTAAGTGAATACCAACTGTTTCTGATCCTCCTTTCTGATATTGGGGCAGTGGTAACACCATTCCTAGATCAGTGGCTACATACCATATACCCGAGGCCATATCAATCTGTTTTAGAAAAGACAGCACATCTGGAAGAGCAGTCTTGCGAAGAACTGTTACTTGTTTGAGTTTGTTATGATTTACTGTCATCTTCCAGGATCATCTAATTTTCTTTTTCCTTTTTTTTTTCTTTTTTTTAGACGGAGTCTCACTCTGTCACCCAGGCTGGAGTGCAGTGGCACGATCTTGGCTCACTGCAACCTCCCTCTCCCGGGTTCAAGTGATTCTCCTGCCTCAGCCTCCTGAGTAGCTGAGATTACAGGTGTGCATCACCACACTCAGCTAATTTTTGTATTTTCAGTAGAGACAGGACTTCACCATGTTGGTCAGGTTGGTCTCGAACTCTTGATCTTGTGATCTGCCAGCCTCGGCCTCCCAAAGTGCTGAAATTACAGGTGTAAGCCACTGCGCCTGACCAGATCATCTAATTTTCATAAGGGTCAGACCGACAAATTAAATATAGACTTAATAGGAACCACCACCCTGCATAGTTTGTACCTTCAAAGGTGACAGTAAGCCTTTCCTTCCCCTGGGAGGCAATGTTGTTTTTTATTTACTATCTTTGCCAGAACATGTGGGCAGTTTCAGAGGCTTCCACCTGGTTTTCTTCATTACAAGAGATCTTAACCCAAAAGCCAAGGAATACATGTGCAGGCTGTGCCAACTGCTAAGTACATCCAAGTGTGGCAATGGTCCCAGTGGACCCACTGTAAACTAGATCTGGGGTAGGACTACACTTAGGACTCAGCCCATATTTATTCGAGTATGTTTAAGAGGGGGCTGTGATGATTCTTTGGGTCCCCAGATATCAAATCAGGCCTTGAAGCGTTTTCCTATTTCCCTTTTTCCAGTCTACAGTTTCAACATCAATGACAGAGGGAACATTCTTCTTTATGGAAAATTTCCAGCTAACAATGAAGGAGAAATAAGAATTTTATAGCCCCTAATAAAAGAATAGATGCAGGCAATGATGGCCAATGAATACTAAAATAACTAAGTAGGTGAGGGTGAACTTTTCTCTTTTTTTTTTTGAGACAGAGTCTCACTCTGTCTCCCAGGCTGGAAGAGTCAGAGGTGCGATCTTGGCTTACCGCAACCTCCGTCTTCCGATTTAAGTGATTCTCCTGACTCAGCCTCCTAAGTAGCTGGGATTACAGGCAAATGCCACTACACCTGGCAATTTTTGTATTTTTAGTAGAGACGGGATTTCACCATCTTGGCCAAGCTGGTCTTGAACTCCTGACTTCTTGATCCACCTGCCTAGGCCTCCCAAAGTGATGGGATTACAGGTGTGGGTCATTGTGCCCGGCTGAGGGTGAACTTTTTATAATAAATGAATGAGTCAGAGAGCAGCCACACCCATTGCTCAATTGTAGCACCACTAATAGAGGAACAACAGCAGGTTATGTGTCTCCTGCTGTAATACACTAGGAAGCATATCATCTTGCAAATATTTTTGTCTAAATAAAATAAATATGAATCTCATTAATCCCAAGCCTATTGATCAGCTTATAGAAAAATGAAAGGAATAAAATAATAAGTTAAAGGGCACCAAAAGGAAGCAATCAGCCAAACCTAGAATGTGAGATGTTCTACAGAACAAACTGTCCATTCCTTTAACAAATAAACAGCACAAGGTAGGGGATACAAGAGGGTGGACTGATACAGGAAGATGAAGAAAGTGACACAACAACTAAATGTAACGTATGGACTTTGTTTAGATCCTTCTTTGAAAAAACCAACTGTAAAAAGACGTTTTGAGACTAACAGAAATGTTGAAAAAGACTGTATATCACATAATAATTAGGGAATATTGCTAATTGTGGTAGGTGTGATGCTGATATTATGGGTTAAGTCAAAAAATGATATGGAATTTGCTTTAAAATACCCAAGCATACTACTGCTAATTCTTTTTTATTCATCTTCTGCATTGTCCTATACCCTGCTTCCTCGCTTTATGAAATATCAGCTAATGCGGAAAAATGTAATACCATGCGACAAATATAACTTGGGGAAAAAAAGTCTTGTAGAATGTAGTAGGAAGCACCAGTGAACACTGCAGGAGGAACTAAGTTGTTTTTGATCAGATATTGGCAATACAGGTATCCAGTATGAATTCATGGTTCAGTCCAGCCAGCTGAGAGCACAAGCAAGTCAGTTCCGCTGCAGCATCAGTGAACCAGACATGAACCCAAATACCTATCGAGCTTTGAATAATGGTCATGAGAATAGATCTCCTTGCCTGACATTTTAGATTTCTTTCAATATTAGTGGTGGTGAGCCGTTTTTGTGCAGTATGGCTGGCCTCCCCTGAAGAGGGTTTTATGCACTTATCTTGCTAACAAACACAGGATATAGGAACCAAAATTCCCAGAAACAAAGAATATCTTTCGATATCACCCCATCTCAAAATATCTGAATTTCCTCCAAATGATAATGTGAAACTTTCATATGATATGATCTATTAAAAATCAAGACCTCAAGAGTCAAACAGATGCACAAACATTTGAAACCACTGCTAACACAGTATCTCCCTGCATACCTAGATAATTAATCTAAGCTCTGTGACCCACAGAATGTCCATAGATTGGAGGCCTTCCCAGGTTAAACCACTATATGGAAAGGACCTTCTAAAGATCCAAACAAATACAGACTAAATAAAACTGCAGATCGTAGTCACCCATTTTGGATAACTATATTTCTGTTTACACACGCATTTTATCTGAGTCATATTACTGTGCTTTAAACATTTGTCCATCAATAATAATTTGTGGAATAAGTGAATAAATGAATGAATGAATGTTTAGGAATGTTTAAACTTCCTCAGTATCTAGTGATTTAAGAAAACCTCAAACTGGGTTATGAAAAACAATAAAAATAGAAAGGAAAAGGGTGAGGATTTATTTCCTTGGATAACTAAAAACTTTCAGGGCTAGTCTGATTTCAGGCTTCAGTGAATAAGACAACACAACAACATGAGCAGGACATGGTTCCTCTGAATGTTTCTGTTTTCAAGCATGCTCTGCCCACGGTTATCGGCAGTGCAGAAATGTGTGCTTCTCTCTGCAATCCCAGAAGAAGAAATTTCTTCTCATTGGTTGTGGGATCCCCAGAATTGAGCACAATATCAGGTGCTCAATAAACGTTTTCAAGTGAATAAATAAGACACAGTCAAACCTTTCAAATTTTTACCTCCCCTTCCAAAGTGGACTTTCAAGTGGACTTAGTTTTGTCTGTGGGCATCATAGCAAAGATGAGAAAAGATCCTGAATTTTATTAAAGATATTTCACATTGATATATTTTATAGAGCTCCCAGCCTGCTATTACATATATTCTTATTCAAAATGCCTCTCAGCTGGGGACAGGACATTAATATTATTGTGATGTAGAAATGGAAGCTCCTAAAAGTTAGTTGCTAAGGTCACGTGGCTAGTCGTGGCCCTGCCAAGATCAGTGTGAGAGTTAAAGAGGTGTGTGATATAGTAAATCACACTCTAAACTGTGAGTCCACCTCTAAAATAGTTAAACAAGATTCAGAAGTTTTCAGCTGTTTGTAGCAGCAGAACCCATTTTTCAAACAAAACATTGATCAAAACCTCAATTAAAAAAAAATAAATAATAAATGTGAGCCTTCTCTGGTTGAAAGAGGAGGGGATGCCTGCAGTCCTGAGGCACCTCTGTTAAATCCTAAAATCACTAAACAAAATTTATGATCCTTAAGTGTCCTTTTTTCAGCTCTCAATAGAGAAGAAAGAGAAGGAAGAGAGATTTACTGCAACGGAAAATATTAATGACCACTAGTGGCCAGTCCTAATGATCACCTCCACTGTATTTTAGATAATATTCCATGGATTTCCAGGGCTTTGTGAACCAATGGATTTTTCAAACCTGTCTATACAACAGAATTGTGAGAGGAATTTTTACGAAGAGTGATGCCTGAGTCGCACACTGGACCAATTAGATCAGAGTGTCCAGAAGGTAGAGCCAGGGATGTTTACGGAGATTGAAAAACCTCTGCCTTAAGCTTCTCAGCCCAACATTAGAATCCTACCATCTCTAACTCCTTCTTCCCAGCCTGATTTCTCAGCACCCTCTAGGCTGCCCAGCTAAGCCAACTTACATACTGACCCCTCCAAATGACTGGTACGATTCTCCTGATGGGCACTCCCCTTGTGCATATAGAATCTAGTGACGACTCTCGGAGCAAGATGTCTTGCAATAAGGTTTGATGGACAGAAGTGGGCATAAAGGGATGGACTTTCCACACACAAAGCTTAGCTGGAGTAAAGGTTGAGAACACCCTAACTAACATGTGGGCACACCAATCATGGGGAGAAGGGAAACAACCATAAAAGAGGAAAACGATGGAAGCAACATGTTCTCCAGAGCACAGGAGAACACAGTCCAATGAGCAATGAAAATCAGTGAGGTAAAATAAATAAATAAATAACACCATGGGTAATGATGTCTGAGGTGAAACCAGACTAGCCTCTAAATAATATCCCCCCCTGCCTCTTCGGCACACTTGTTTCCAATAGCCAGAATTTATTTCAATCACACAACTGCCTGCACTAAACCAAAAATGTGAACTCACAGTTCCCTACCCCTCAGCCAAACTCATTTTTCATGAGCCCAGACCCCTCAAATCATTGCAAGTTTAAAAATAGATCAAATTCATCTCATTAATTTTTTGATGTCAGTAGAATCATGTGTATCTTCAACTTAAATGTAGTCTCCCAACAAATATATACTGGGAGCCCTTTCAGTGCTAGGCACCATGTGAGACCCTGATGATTTACAGAGATGAGGAGAATGTGGGGTTGGATTAAATGGGAGAGAGTGACATATGAACAGTGTGAGAAGAGCCATGAAAGATGGTTCCATGGGAGTTCAAAGAATAGGTCCTTAATTCTGGTGAAACAGGCCCTTTAACAGGAATAAACTTCTAAAAGGACTGGTGAGCAGGAATTTACCTGGTGTGCAGAGATGAAGAACATTCCAGGCTCAAGGAAGGAATCACATGTACAAAACCATTCAGGCTTGAAAAAGCAGAGTATTTACGGGCAACTAAGGAAAATGTGAAGGACTGAGAGACAGTGCAGATTGTAGAGAAACTCTGTGCTTTCTAAAGAGTTAGGATTTTACCATGTAGGTAATGGATGGCTCAGAAAATATAATAATCTGTTTTGCTTTTTTTTAAAGTATGCAGAATGGATTAGAATGAGTAGGACAAGAGCCAGAGAGAGTAGTTTGAGTTGGTTTAGCCACATAGTAGACACTAATTAGGATCACCCACATACAATTTCCTCTTCTTCCTGAGCCCATGTGATAGCTATACTTCTCATCCACCTTGCAACTGAAATGAGAAGTGACATACATCACTTCAAGGCTGAGACATTTAAGACCTGGCAGCCACATCCACACTCTCCCTTGCTGCAGTCATCTTAGAAGGTCGCTGTTGAGAAAAGGCAACCTTCTAAGAAAAGAAAACTAAGTCATAAAAATAGCTCTCCAACATACTCCCACCTGCCCCTGCAAACAGCATCAGAGCCTGTATGAATAAGAAATAAACTTTTGTTGTGCTAAGACATTAAATAAAAGACTTCCTTCCTACCACCAAGGGCCTTATCTCTCGGGAAGCTGAGAGAAAACACTGATGAATCAATCAGAGGATAATAAATGCCAATGCACAGCTGAGCATGAAATTAGATGGATAGACTGTCATGGTGGAGTAGTCTGGAAGGCTTCATGGAATAGGCAGCCTCTGTAAGAGCCTTGAAGAATGTCAAGTAGAACTTGAAGAGGTCATGGAGGTCATTAGGCAAGTGGATGAAAAGAACATCACAAATATGCCTGCTTTAATTGGGAAATGCTTGACTTCTCATGGTGCAGGAATCTATAAAAGGGTGGTGATAGCTCAAGTTCCATCTGATTGTTTTTCCAAGTGAGGAAGATCGAGCCTGGTTTGTTTTCTTAACAAACCATATTTTTAGTGGAGTCCATTATGAATCTTACATTTTTCAAGCTGTCTCAAAGCTTATTTTATGTTGACATATTTCAAAGCTTGCAAAATTCTTGCTCAGGCCGAGATGGAGAGTTCAAAATGAAAGGAAAGTGCATAGACAAGAGCATTACTTCATAACCCATTTAACCAGAGAGAAATGATCATTTGTGGAATCCCTCACGTTATCATCCTGCTATTTTAAAACACTCCTGTTTATAGTAGGCCTGGCTTGGTGAGAATTCATTGCAGACCAGGTGGCCACCTCCTGCTCAGTCCCCTCTTCAGAACCTATTTCAAAACAAGCCATCCACTGTGACGGCTGCTTGGCAGATCCCAAACCACAGTACACAGGGAGCCCTTAGGATTGATTCCTTTATCTCACGTCCTGGGGCTTCATATAATACAGGGCAAAAATATATACTCCCGGACTTAGCATGAGATTTGGCTCTATTAATATCTTCTGGCTTCTAATATCTACTCCTAACTCATTTGTTTGATCATTTTTTCAACAAATGTTCCATAAGGAACTACCATGTTCAAAACACAGTGCTGGCCAGAGACAGTGGCTCACACCTGTAATCCCAGCACTTTGGGAGGCCAAGACAGGAGAATCACTTGAGCTCGGAAATTTGAGGCGAGCTTGGGCAACATGGCCAAATTCCGTCTCTACAAAAAAATAATAATAATAACAATACAAAAATTAGCCAGGCATGGTGGTGCATACCTGGGGTCTCAGCTACTCAGGAGGCTGAGATGGGAGGACGGCTTGAGCCTTGGAGGTCAAGGCTGCAATGAGCTGTGGTCTCACCACTGCACTCCAGCATGGGTGGCAGACAGGAGGCAAAACCTGTCTCAAAAATAAAATGAAATATAATAAATAACAGTGCTGAGTGCCAAAGGAGACATGAAGATGAAGATGTAGATCTTATCTTCTAAGAGCCCAGGCTTTTCTCTTCTACTGACTTTGTGGTTGGGCCTAGGATCTGCTTCAGGTAGTTGTTCCGGTAAGTCAGAGTTTTCGCTGGTGCTGCAGGAAATTAAACTACTCTAATTATGGAACTATGTCTTTCAACTAGCTATTGCCTGGTCAAAAGCCAAACTGAAGTTTTGGCCCTGGTTAAACTCATCACCCTCTCTTCTTCCGGTCAGACTTAGGGTGACGATGTTGGAATTTCAAGAGACCCAGAGACTGCTCTGAAGGTCTAACTGGCTCACTGGGCTGCTAAATTCATTTGGCCACTCCAGATTTTCACAGAAAAGTAACATGAGAGAGAAGGAGTGCTTCCCTTGCTAGCTACTAAGTGGGGTTTTATTCAACCATCAACCAAGTTGGTTAATAAAATTCATAACCAGACTTGGCGACCTGAACAGAATTTACACAAAAGGAGCTCTCTGACAACCTGAGTGAAGAAAGCATTCCTCTTAAAATCCAATCACTGACAGGCTTAATTTCATAATCAGAAACAGCAGGAGCCATAATTTATTTCTTTTTCTCCTCTCAGCTTCCGAATACACCTGGCTGTGACAGTAACAGGAGGAGTGAGGTTGGATTCAGCAGCAGAAACATGCTACTCTTTAAAGGCATGAGCCAAGCAAATAAAAACACTGGCTTATTACATAAAAGAACATTGACTTTTATTTTAGCTATTACTGTTTTCATGAGTTCAGTAAATCCAGATGTAATTTTTACCATAACAGTAAAATACATTAGTTTTACAGTAGGCAGTCACAACTGACTGATAGATTGATGGCTGATCATTGGTGTCCTCAGGTAGAGCCCTCTCTCTTGGTTTTTCTAATACATTTTATTTTGTGGCTGGTTTGTTTTATGTAGAATCTGATTTATTTGTAGGCATTGTTTCCAAAAGTAGGAAATATTTATTTTCTTTTGTTTGTCAAAGAATGGCCTTGCACATTGCTGTTTTGGGACATTTAGTTGAACTGGCGTCATCCTGTTTTAAAACATCACAGCGTTAAGGGAACTTGACCTATGTCACCAAAGTGCTCAATCTTCTCCGGCCGAGCCATGCCGCCAGAATCCATCTATACCTATGTTATACCATAACTTCTCCAGCTGAGCTCCAAGGGTAAACCTCCCTCTGAAAGAGAATTAGGACCCTCCCTTTACCCACCAAACCTTCAGAATCTTACCTCTGTTTAAAGGCAAATCTCTTACACAAAAATGGAGAATTTTTATTTACTACTCCCTGGGCAACATATTTTCTCTGGAATTAGCCACTGGAAGAGCATGTCCATCAATAGTACTAGACTTTGCTAATGTCCCGTGGTGTTGTGTTTAAAATGAGGCAAAATCTCCAAGAATTTTGACAATGAGACACAGATTTATGCACAAATATGTTAATGGCCACATTTTTCATAATTGCAAAGGAAAAAGAAAAGAAAAACAAGATACTCAATATTGGGAGACGGTTGAGTAAATTGTAGTACAACTCCTATCATGGGATGTTACGTATTTTTTATTTATGTATTTTTTTTTTTTTTTTTTGAGAAGGAGTTTCGCTCTTATTGCCCAGGCTGGAGTGCAATGGCATGATCTCGTCTCACTGCAACCTCCGCCTCCCAGGTTCAAGCAATTCTCCTACCTCAGCCTCCCAAATAGCTGGGATTACAGGCATGCACCACCATGCTTGACTAATTTTTGTATTTTTAGTAGAGACAGAATTTCTCCATGTTGGTCAGGCTGGTCTTGAACTCCTGATCTCAAGAGATCCGCCTGCCTCGGCCTCCCAAAGTGTTGGGATTACAGGTGTGAACCACTGCTCATGGCCAGATGTTACATTTTTTTTTATTATGTTAATAGAGAATTTAAGTGGCATGTGGAAATGAGCATTATATAACAAAAATCAGAACGCAAAAATCTTATGTAAAGAATGCTCTTCACTATGTGAAAAATAGGCTAAAATGTCTATCATTGTGATGGGACAGGGGTGGAAATGGAGATTGGGAATAATTATCCTATTCTTCATCCTCTTCATATTTTCTGAATTTTCCACAGTTGGCATGCACGATCTTTGTATTTTATTGTTCATGTTGCTGTTATTGCTTGGTAGATATTAAGGCGAAGCAAAAAACAGAATCTGCCATCCTGGAACTCAGCCCAATTTCAAGTTTGTTTTTAGATGGTTTTGTGATTGTGAGATTGCATGGTAATTTATGCACTAGGGAGAGGACTGAGTTTAAGGGGAATTTAGAGTCACAAAGCACTCTAACTTGTTTTATTTAAAACTCTTGTTTTAAAATACATGGCGGGGATGAGGGAAGAAAGATCTAAACAGGAAATGTCACAGAGAGGAAATAAACATGGAAGTTTAAGGACTGCACAGCATAGCCTTGTGTGAGGTCAGGACAAAAAGGCAGGTTTTGAATTCAAGACTAACACCTATGCATCTAAGAAAAAACTACATAAAACGCACAGACTTGACTCACACTCACCCAATTGTAAAGACCTTTTCTTCCTTTTTTAGGGTACGTGACTCCAAAATTTCCAAAGTTAGCCCTCCTTACTCAATGCTTAAAACAACCAAATAAAGTTTAACAAGTTCCCCTGCAGTAAATAACCCTTCCTGCCCTTTCCCTATTGAGATAGGCAAACAGACAGCACCTGGCAGAGAATATAAGCTTTGCTCAGCCTCCTTAGGGCAACAAGAAAGCTGAGAATGGTACAACTGAATCCCAAGATTTGTTCAAAGTACTCCAGGATATGTGAGAATTTCATAAGAGCAGAGAGAATGAAAGAGGTGGAAAAGATAATGGTTTAAATAAAATGTGCTGTCCTTAAATTTGGTGCACCTCTGCGTTGTTAGATTATTTTTCTAAAAAAATCATATGAAGAACAAAAGAAAAAAAGAAGGAAGGAAGGAAGGAGGGGAGAGAGGAAGGGAAGGGAGGAAGTAGAGAGAAAAAGAAAGAAAGAAAGAAGAAAGAAAGAAACAAGAAAGAAAGAAGAAGGAAAGAAAGAAAGAAAGAAAGAAAAAGAAAGAAAGAAAGGAAGGAGGGAGGGAGGGAGGGAGGAAGGAAGGAAAGAAGGAAAGAAAGAAAGAAAAAAGAAAAGAAAGGAAAAGAGCCCCTTGTGGTTACAAAAATCACATAGCTATGTTATGAGGACCAATAAAACTATTAGCTATTGGCCCAAAGCCAAGAATCCATTAATGACAGACTGGTATCTATCCAGGAATGTAAAATGTTTTACTAAATAAACACTAGCGCAGGAAACATTCAACTTCTGTCATTATGTAAAACTCAAGTGTGAGTCTATGCCGAAGTGCAGCAAACAGGCCAGTTCAAAAAGAAAGAAAAGAAGCAGCGCAGTTCTCTGGTACCAGGAGAAACCAACAAGACTTAAAATATTCTACAGCGTAGCTTACAACACCTGGTTATAAGGCATAATACCATTGTTAGAGAATGCCAACGGTGGCATTTAAAAACTAAATGAAAGAAGGCACTTGTTTAGAAGGAAGTGGAGTTAACCACCTGGGATAGTGGTTAGTAATTAAACTATAATGACTGATTTTTACAGCTTTTCAAGGCTATACAAACAAAAGATTAAGGTTAATTGAAATATGAGATTGAAATAACAATTACTATTTGTTTCTTGAGGCTAACTACAGCTTTCTCACATGTATTTACATATTTTTTCAGTGTAATAAAATCTTGTAAAAATTACCAATAAATATATAACAAATTCCTTGAAAGCATGTAGTGTCCACTAATAAAGCAGCACAGTGTGTCACTACTTCATTTTTGTTTTTGTTTGTTTGTTTTGAGACAGAGTTTCACTCTTGTTGCCCAGGCTGGGGTGCAACGGCGCAATCTTGGCTCACCACAACCTCCGCCTCCCGGGTTCAAGCAATTCCCCTGCCTCAGCCTCCCTAGTAGCTGGGATTACCGGCATGTGCCACCACACCTGGCTAATTTTTGTATTTTTAGTAGAGATGGGGTTTCTCCTTGTTGGTCAGTCTGGTCTCGAACTCCCGACCTTAGGTGATCGGCCCGCCTCAGCCTCCCAAAGTGCTGGAATTACAGGTGTGAGCCACCGCGCCCATCTGTGCCTCACTACTTCTAAAACTCAGGATTGTGTGTGTGTCCCATAACATTTAGAATTCTTCGTGTGAAGTTTGTCTGCCTTCATGTAGACCACAGGGAAGAATTTTCAATCTGATTATGCTTAAATCAGCATTAACTTTCACTAGTACTTAAAATTTTATCTAACTAAAGAAACAGGGAGATCTATGGGAGTTATACAAAAGTAAGCATCATTCAAATATTTTAAGACACATGAGGATAGCCCCAAACAAGTCATTTTGACTAAAACAATTACATTTAACTAAAGAATCCAAGCTTGATATTTCCCCCTAACAATCACTTCACATCTTCAGACATGACTCTTGGGTAACTTCTATACCTTCTGGATGTCTTTCATCCATGAGGAACCAAAATAAATGTTTTTTAAAAATGGCAAGACTTCAACTATCCTGTTAAAAGCAACACAGATTGAGAGTCAGTGACGAACCGGCTCAGACTTCTCCATTTGCAAGACAAGACCATTTTCAGGATATAGTTTTTCATCCCCAGCTGTCAGATGAAAGTTTAGTCATATATTGTATGACTCAAGAAAAAAAAAGTGAAGTTAGGTAGAGCCTTCAAACTTGAGAATATGAACAAGAATTAGAAAACAATCCAGGCAGCAGCTACCGCTACAAGGCCATTAAGGGGCTAGGAATTTAAGGGGTAGCTATTCAGAATGCCAGGGTCAAGTCAGTAAAGTAAGACCCTTGATCTTTCTAATATTGCTACCACCTGTAGATAACACAAAGGTGGGACAGTCTACGCAGGAGGACACCCACAAAAGTCTCCATAGCAACAGCGCTCACCCCAACCCTCTGCTAACACTAATGTATTTCCATTATGAAGTCCAGTTTTCATAGGTTTTTTTACAACCCACAAAAGAAGTGATGCAGAAAAAGCCCACTTTTGAAATCCACTTACTAAAAACATTTGTCTACTACAGTAGTAATTCAGGATTGCACTTTAACAGGCAGAAGAAATTTTGAATTACCAAAAAGTCTGAATGATAAAAGTTTTAAAATAAAATATATCTTCTTATTTCAAATACACAAACCGCAGACTTTAATAACTAATCTATTTGAAATTAGAGGATCTCTGTAAACTTAAAGAACCGTAATCAAAACCTCCATTACCCTGGATCCTGCTGATGTTTTTGCTGCAATCTACCTTTAGAAGGATGAATCAACTCACAAGATCATAACTCCGCATCAACAAATATCATTTAAAACTTCCAGAGACTTGATAGCCTAATTAATTCCCATCTACTAACCTGTGCTGAGTGGTCGTTGGTGTCCCGAATGACATCCCTGAGGAATTAAAATATTCAGAAATCAAATTTAATTAACCTTATTAGCTGAAACCAAAAAAAAAGAGAAAATGTTTCTATGGTATTTGACCAAAAACAAAAAACAACAAAAAACCTCATGGTGCAAAAAATTCAGTAACCCTATCAAGATTTTACCATACTGTGCTAATGTTCTCAAAAGCAATTGTTCTCTTTAATGGGATTTACACTATTATTTGCTTGGCAAACCCTTATTCTACATATTTAAACCAAATCCAGGATGGATTATCGCAAAGACTGAATGAGGGAATGCTTCAGTAATGGGTTGTTACTATATTTGGGAAACCCCACCCACCATCAGTTTTATGAAAAACCCTGATACTTATTGCTGGTAACAATCATACCTGACTTTCCTCCAAAGTCAAGAGAAAATTTTACCAAGTCCTGTAACAACAGTGTGAGAAGAACTAAAGAAACGATATCTCCACAGTTGAATTTGTAAGAATGATTCTTCAAAAAAAATAAACTCAGAAGGGGAGGAGATTTTTTTGACATATTACAACATACAGAATTGACAGTAATTAGCAAAAGAGGAAAGATTAGACTAAATCTGGAAAACCTCAGGCCAAAATCGTTTAAGATTAGGAGTGGAAGCAGCTTGGCTATTTGAAAGAACAAAAAGAAATAAAATAATGGCCTGCATATTGTAGATAAGACTTGGTAACCCAAATGCATAGAATTTTTTACATTTTCTAACACTGTGATTTAATTATTGGATAAAAAACAAAAAGTGACCTAATTAAGAAATTATTTCAAATATATACCCAGAAGCCACTGAAATAACATTATGTGAATGGATTGCAATATACAGGTTTTTAAATTATATGAATTAAAATATACGCAAAAGATGTGTACTAGTGCTGTAAGAAAGTAACCTCTCAGGTCTTGGTATTGGTATGAATATGGTGGGTGTGCATAAACACACCAGCTACTGGCAAGAGTATTCCACAAACAGATAAATGCTGGAAGTAGGACATGTGAAGGTGGAAAAGTGATAAAGTCCTTATGACTCTCTTAAATGGAGTTAAGACCTATTAGGTCAAACCCTGCTGGGTAAATAAACTGCTCCCTGGTGTAAATTAGAAACTTTTGGGCGTGCATTAACATTTTCAGGCCCCTAAGGTACAGTTTAGTAAATTGCTATTCCAGTGAACTAAATGATACCCTAGGGGCCTGAAAGAGTTAATGCAACTTCAGAAATGAGCAATTTACTCTCTTCTCACCAGTAGGATATCACGCACCTGCACACCCTTGCCTGCACACCCAACGGATAAAAATATATTTGTCCATCCATTCATTCATTCATTCACTCAACTACTGTTGCTTTAGCTCCATCTCCGCGCTAGACGACGTTCAAGGCATGGGAGTATAGCTGTAAAAAGACAGACAAGAGAAGGACAGACAGAATTTCAGAGAGTTGACATTCTGACAGGGAAAGCAAACACTATGGAAGTAAAGAAAGAAGATGCATCAGAAATGACATGTGCGTTGAAGAAAATAAAACAAAGGGATGTGCTAGAATGAGACTGGAGATCTACTCTGCAGTGGATGTTAGAAGGCCTATCAGAAGCAGAGGCAAAAGCAAAGGCCAGAGTGTGGAAAAGGAAACGGAAGGGAACTTTTTGGAGAGAAATTGTTACAAGCACCAGGAGCCTCAAATGCTAAGCACAGGAGGAGACTTGAAGAAGGTCTGGCTGCCTGGAATGAGGGAAAGAGTGGGGCGACACGGCCCCAGGGGGCCAGAAACTTCCAGCACTGTCAAGTTCACTCTTAGAAAACAGTTTGGTGAGAAAAAGGAAAAAAAAAAAAAAAAACCGGAATAACTGTAATTTTTAAAATTGGAAAAAAGAAAAAACAAACACCTTTGATATGCTCAGTGGTGGCTGTGAGGGAGGACATAGCAAGCTATGGGGGATTCTAGAGGAAAAGTCAGATGATCACTAACAGTTTGGAAAAGGTTCTGTAGGAATCAGCGATCTCCAGAGAGACAGAATCAACAGGTTGTATGCAGAGAGAGAGATTTAAGGAACTGGCTCATGAGATTGTAGTGGCCGTGCGGGTCCCACATTTCACGGGCAGGTGGGCAGGCTGGAAACCCAAGGAAGAGCTGGTGTTGCAATTCAGAGTTTGAAGGCTGCCTGCTGGCAGAGTTCCTTCCTGCTTATCAGGGGCAGGGTAAGAGGAGGTCAGCCTTTGTGCTATTAAGGTCTTCAACTGATGGGATGAGGTCCACTACTTTACCATTTGCTTAACTTGATGGCTACCAATTTACATGTAATCTCATCTAAAAAAAACATCCTCACAGAAACACCCAGCATAACATCTGACCAACTATCTGGACATCGTGGCCCAGCCAAGCAGACACATAAAATTAACCATAACAAGTTCACACGGGGAAATGAGAACAGATGGTCCATGTCAGAGGCATGGACCCACTCAGCACTTCAGGGCCCAGAGCACCCGCCTCTTGTCCTCACAGAACGCACACTAGGTTAGAGACTGAAACTCCCAAGGCAATTCTGCAACCCTTCCAAGTCAGGGCTCCGTGAAGCCTCAAGCCCACAGCCTCACAGCCTCTGCCATTCTCACGTGCATCTGACTTTGGAGTCAGCCACCCCTGGTGTGATTCTGGCTTCCTCTCAGAACAGCCTTGTGGGCTTGATCAAGCAATCTAAACCTTTGAGCCTCAGTGTTCTCATGTAAAAGAGGGTGATAAGAGCACTGCCCTCATGTGAAATGTAAATGTAAAATGTAAAATGAGATAACACAAATGGGGTGCTTGCACTATGCCTGGTTCATAGTAAGCATCCAATATATGCTACTTCTAACTGTTGGCTGAAGAGTCTTTCTAATCATTTCTGTTCTTTTTTTTTTTTTCTTTTTAAAAGGTCTTACTCTGTCACTCAGGCTGGAGTGCAACGGTGTGATCACAGTTCACTGCAGCCTCAACCTCTCAGGCTCAAGCAATCCTCTTGTCTCAGCCTCTCAAGTGGCCAGGACTATAGGCACCCACCACCATGCCCAACTAATTTTGTATTTTTAAATTATTTTTGTAGAGACAGGGTCTCCCTGTGTTACCCAGGATGGTCTTGAACTCCTGGGCTCAAGCAATCCTCCTGCCATGGCCTCCCAAAGTGTTGGGATTACAGGTGTAAACCACTGCACCTGGCCACATCTGTTCTACTCCAAGACCTTTGAATCATTGTGCGTGTGTGTGTGTCTGTGTGTGTGCATGTGTGTTTGTGTGTGTGTGTTTATACACACATGCAGTCAGGGATATGTCCACAATAAAATTCCGCTGAGCAAGAAAGGAAACCGCTGTTTTCTCATTGACGCAAAATATGTCAACAACCAAGGAGAGAATTTTCTTAAGGGAACATATCTTAAGCCTCAGAGAGCAAAATGACTTTTATCACTTCCTGCTTGCATGCTTTCACCCCTCCTCCTCTGAATGTTCTCAAAGGCCCCTTCTCTCTAAAGATTTCAGGAAATTCTAAAGTCCCAAACATTTGTTTTTACATCCGGGAAACTAAAGTAAAGCATAGCTAAACTGATTTTCTCAAGGATACTAAGGGAATTAGCTGCGGAGAATCTTTTTGACTCACCCATGGAGAGACTGAGAGAGAGCTCAATCTTGCTGTTAAATATCCACACGAATCGAGTATTTTATAGATAGCTTAATAATAAAACCCAATAATAACATACTCATAAAATCGACATCTTGTTGCTAAAATATCACCAATAAACGTGAAGGGGTAACCGTCTCGGGGTTAACCTGAGGTATGTCTGAATGAGGATGGGGCCCTGGGTCTCTCCTCTCAGGTCACTTATGTATTTTTCAGTAGCCAGTGCCTTAAAAGACAGAATCTCTTTGAATGAAGAAAGTAATTGCACCATGCAAGTTGTGTCAAGTTGGGTCGACAGAACACATTACATGGTGCAGCCTCACAGCTGAAAGCGCCCACACACTGCAAGGCAAATCCCAGGCAAGTTTGGTCATAATTGCTTTGCTGAATGTAAGGCAGCCTAGTTAGAAGATGTTCCACTTAATGGGACAGCTTTTTAAACAGGCCACCCCTATGTAAAAGTGAAGGGAAAAACAATTACTCCCAAGAATTGAGTATTTAGCAATTGCCTATAGGTAGGGTCAATTGAAGAAAGCCAGTAGACAGCCAAGTCATCACGGAGCATAGATAACCTGATAAGATAAAAAAGTGATTCTGGTGCAGCTCTTAAAAAAGTAAAAGACTGCTATCTAGAGTCACCCTATACTAGTAGTCTTACAACTCACAAGCACTTTGTTACAATTACTAGATCGGGAGAAAGGGGTTCTGCGATGCCAAACCAGAAATGATGCTTTGGGCTCCAGGTCTCAGCTAATTCATTGGATTTGGTATGACTGAACAGTAAAGTCCAGTGGAGATACAACACATGGACCAAAGACGTCAGACATGACATTTTCCAATTCTTGCTCATTCACACTCACAATAAGCCCCTAAAATAAAGGTAAGCTAAGAGTGATACTCATTAGTTTACCCAAAGCCTCATGACTGCTAAATAATGGAATCAAACTCAAACCCCTTATTTTCCAACTTCAAAGTCAATGCTTCTTTCCACTAAACTACAGTAAGTCCTCACTTAATGTTGTCAATAGTTTCTTGGAAATTACAGCTTTAAGCTCCTACATCATGCAGTAGGTCATTTTGCTTAAAATCAACTTTTCCAAGAACCTATTAAGTGACATTAAGTGAGGACTTACTATACACTTCAAATTGTCATACTTTTTTTTTTTTTTTAAGACAGGATCTTCCCCTGTCACCCAGGGTGGAGTAGTACAGTGATGCAATCATGGCTCACTGCAGCCTTAACCTTCTAGGCTCAGTGATCCTCTCACCTCAGCCCCCACAAGTAACTGGGACCACAGGTACGTGCCACCATATCCAGCTAATTTGTTTATTTTTGTATATAGGTAGGGTCTTCCTATGTTGCCCAGGCTGGTCTCAAACTCCTGGGTGCAAGCAATCCTCCTGCCTTGGCCTCCCAAAGTACTGGGATTACAGGAATGAGCCACTGTGCCCAGCCTCATCATACATTTTGAAGGCCAGAATCATGTGCCAATATCTATGTAAAATAGATGTTTGTGTAAGTGTGTTTTCATGTGTGTATTACCAAACACAGTCTGAGAGAAGTTGAAGTAAGCAACTACTCATGAAATACAAGTGGTATTCATATTGAATTTAAATTGTTTGGGGAAACACGCTAGGCCTTAATTTGCCTGGTCTCTGTTAATACCTCTATCTGCATCCCCAACATTTCTTCTCTGGGCTCTCTGTGCTGCTTGTTTTTTAATTAACACAAATTATTTTTATGGAAGAATAAAAGTATGTAAACCACCACAACAAAATACAATGCTTAATTCAACTAATCAAAAAATCTATCAATGAGAATAATGATGATGAAAGGGAGAAAAAAGGAAATGCCTAAACTCAGTATTTAGATACATCATAATCTAATCTAATGGCTCTCACCCTTTTCAATATCAAGAATTTGTATTATTCCCTGGCAACCACCAAGCAAAGCAGTATTGGAAACACTTTTTTTCATCAATCTATCATTTGAAACCACTAATCCGAGATTTCAATTGGTACAATGTAATAATGATGTAAAATTCCGAGCCAATACCTAAAAAAAGATATTTTACTAAACTGTCCAATCTTATTATTGCATATGTGTACAAATTTTACTAAGCTTTTGAAACTCTTAAAAAAAGTAAAAAGAACACAATTATAATTTTAGTGGATCCCCCCAGAGGACCTCAGAATAGGAATGGCCAAACTGAAATAACTGGCATTCAGATGCATCTCGAAGTAATTAACAAGTGTTTATTAAATAATATTCAGTATACTTGCTCTCAGTGTAATGGAATTCATCTGAAGAAGACATTAAAAAGAATATTTACAAATGGTGAGATATAATGATTAGCATACTTGGGGAATTGGTCAATCTCACTAATAACCAAAATTTTTTAAACCACAAGATGTTGTTTTTTGCTAATGAGATGGCAGAGATATTTAAATATCATAATGCCTGGTTCTGGCATAGGTGCAAATAAATAGATTTTCTCATACAAGTACTACTAATGGGTGTCGAAAATAGCAAAAACTTCCTAGAAGGCAATTTGGTAACAACGAGAAGCCTTAACACATGCATAATTTTTTATTCAATATCTTGACATTTAACTCTTTATCTGAAGAAAATAATTGGAGCTAGATATGTGCACAAAGATATATACAGGAATGATCCTCTTAGAGTTATTAGAATGGTAAAAAATAGAAAATAATCTAAATCTCCAATAACTGGGGAGATGATATTTTAAAATTGTGGTATATACATCCAGACCCCTCCCTCCAAGTCCCATGATTACCCCAACCTGTAAGTGGCAGTGGGTTTCTCCCTCCACAGGTTTTTGCTAGTAATAAACTTGTGTTGCTGTTGAAGCTGAAAAAAAAATGTGGTATAACAAAACATCATAATAAATTATATAGAGTCATTTAAAGTCATGTTTTCATGCTCCAGCCCATCCTCCCACTGCTGGTTTCTTTTTGTAGAGATGGGGTCTTGCTATGTTGCCCAGGCTTCTCTCAAACCCTTGGCCTCAAGCAATTCTTCTGCCTCAGCCTCCACTAAGGGTTTTAATAACCCCATTATGTCACAGCAACAGCAAGCTATTATTGAGCGAGTGTTTTGTGTCTAAGACAGATTTCAAACATTAATAATTGTGCAAATGAATGTTTTAGGAGAATAATTTATGATACTGGAAAACTTTCATATCATTGTTAAATTAAAAATGTGCATAATGATATATATGATATGATTCCAATCTTGTAAAAAGCAAACTGTCGGTGCATGTGATTGTGTGTATGAGTTGATACGTATACTCAGCGAAAGAAAGACTGGGAAAAAGTACATCAGCATGTGAACAGTAGCTGTCTTCAAATAACGGGTTTATTGGTGATTTTCACACTTTTCTATACATTTTTAATTTTCTAAAATGGATATATGTTGCCCTTTTAACCACAGAATAAAGAAATATATATTATTTATAGGCCAGTAAAATCTCTTCTTCAGCTATAAAATGGTAAAGTCATTTGATGCTGATAATAATGGTTAAGTCTAACAATGAACTCCTATAGATGACTCATGCTTACATTTCTACAAAACTTTTGGAAAGCAATTTGGTAATAATGTATCATGGGAAAGAAAATTATTCTAACCTTTTAACCAATAACTCCACTTCTGGAATTTTCTTAAAATGCCCATCCTAGATGCTCGTGCTTTAAAATACACAGCATTAATTATAACAGAAAATAATAATAATAATAATGTTTTAAAATAAGGGATTGGTTAGGAAAATTATGGCATCCAATCAATGACATATTAAGCCAGTATTAAAAATGATTTTCATTAAGAAATCTTGAAGATAGCAAAAAAAATCAGGATATAAAATATATCTATAGAATGGTCAATAGCTTCAGACTTCAGTTCACAAACCCAAGAATTTTCAAAAAAAATTCTATAACAAGTTAATTTCCTTTTTGAGATATATTCCTTGGAGTGCTAGAAACTTTACTTCAGGAAATCCAGGGTTTTTTCTTTCTCCTCGCTGCTCCTCAGTATCAGCAGGGCACTTGGGCTCCTGTGGAAAAGCTACCCTCCAATCTGCCCATAGCCCTCCTTTCCAGCCAAGATCAACTTTCCATCTTGGACCATCTTGTTGCTTCCAAACCAGTGTAGTTCCCTCTGTGAGACTGGTTTAGTCTTCCTTGTCTGAACACACCCAGGGCCCTTTTTTTCTCTATAATTTTGCCATTTCCGCAGGTCCCACCTGGAAGATGAGAAAAGACTTCTTTGCTCTCAAATCTGATATTCTGGATATTCTGTCTTCAGTTGTTGCCATTTTCCTGGTGATTAACCTGAAGAATAGAGCCTAATGTCTTCTCTCTGGAATCTTCCAAATTTCCCCTGGGTCTCAGTTTTCTTCTCCCCAACCCAGGGTTAGTGTGTTTTGTGTGTGCGTGTGTGCGTGTGTGTGTGTGTGTGTGTGTGTGTGTGTGTGTGTGTGTTTATTGAGGAGTTGGGGAGTAAGAGGAAGGTCCTATACTTCTGAAATGCTGTCCTCCCAACGCTGATCTATAATCTTTATATGCTTAAACACATTGGCTTTCAAACCACAAAGCCAGGGAATAAATTTTGTTTCCTCTTCTCTCTGCTCAGTCACTTATTTCCCCAGAAACAAAGAGCCCAGAATAGTCCAGCTGTTTGGGAAGTATTAGTAACCTAAGATATTATGATTATAAAATTATTAGTAATTAAAAAGGAGTTAAGCATACAGGGGAAAATCCACTACAAGTAAGCTTGCTGAAATGTTAGTGATGATTATTGTTTCTGGATAATGATTTTATGGGTGATTTTACTTTTTTATTTCTTCCCTATTCCAAGTTTCTCTGAAAGCCTGAAACTATGAAAGTTGAGATGTGGAGCAGCTTTAGGGGGAAAAAAGAAACAAAATAAAGGTACATGGAAAAAATACAATTGGGTTGTTATTGAAAATACTCACAATATCAATTTTTAAATGTTTTCGAAGATAGGCTAGGTCAAGGTAAAACATGTCATGCATTAAGAATGCCATTGAAATGATAATGTAAGAAAAACAAGGGCCGGGCGCGGTGGCTCAAGCCTGTAATCCCAGCACTTTGGGAGGCCGAGGCGGGTGGATCACAAGGTCAAGAGATCGAGACCATCCTGGTCAACATGGTGAAACCCCGTCTCTACTAAAAAATATATATATATAAAACATTAGCTGGGCATGGTGGCGCATGCCTGTAATCCCAGCTACTCAGGAGGCTGAGGCAGGAGAATTGCCTGAACTCAGGAGGCGGAAGTTGCGGTGAGCCGAGATCGCGCCATTGCACTCCAGCCTGGGTAACAAGAGCGAAACTCCGTCTCAAAAAAAAAAAAAAAAAAAAAAAAAAAAGAAAAACTTGTGTCTCAAAATACACAATTTGCCTCTCTTAGAGCTTCATTTACAAATAACATCCAGCTGCACAACAGTGTTTATTATGCCTGGTGCACTTTGATGATTTCTTCAACATGAGTGTTCAAAACACTTCTAGACATTATGATAAGTCTGGTCACTAAGAAAGAATTTTGAGAAAATGACAAGCTTTGAATGGAGCTGAGCAGAGAACGTCTATGAAGAAGCAGATTTGAAAGTTAAGTGTATAATCGCACCAGCACTGCCAGCTTATTAACTGTTCAAGCTCATGAAGTCACCAGGATGTGCAGTTAACTTTTCTTTTCCTTGGCTTTGCTTATTGTATTGTCAGTTTTATAGCATTTGTAACATACTGTCTAATTACATGCTGGTCTAGATGAACTTCAAAGAAAGAATTTTTCTACTTTACTGAAGGTTTGGTCTCCACCTTCCTTAAAATTAGGTATTCTGTTTCTGCTTGCTGAATAGGCATGTTCCAATGAGGAGTACTTACTTTCAGTTTGCCACTGACTGGCTATGTGACCTGAGCAAGTCTCTTCTTCCTCCTAGGATTCAGCATTTCCTTACCTTGAGAAGGCAGTCTCTCCTGCTCCGTCTTGGAGGTTCTTCATAGTCACTGTGGACTCTGAATAATACCTGCCACTGTGTGTCTCAGTCTCCTGTTCTCATGCCTCCTTTTCTCTGGACCTGTTAATATCAGATCATCCTAGGTGCATCTTAGGGCCTCCTCCCTTCTCTGTCTACTCACTTTGAAGGTGACTGTCTTCACATCCATGGCTTTTAATCTATACCATTTGTATATTAATAATTCCCCAACTGACTGAGGTAGACTAATAATTCCCCAACCTCCCCCATGAATTCTAGACTCATATATCCACCGAAGTCCCTATTGAATATGTGATTATCATCTTTCACTTAATATGCCTAACATCAAACACCTGCTCTTCCTCCCAAAACCTCTGTACCTGCTGCTCTGAACATTTCAGTTAAAAGCAACCCCATTCTTTCCATTGCTCATGACAAAAGTCTTAGGGTCATTCTTGCTTTTTTCTTTCACACTTTACTTCCAATCATCAAGAAATTCAATGGGCTTTCTCTTCTAATTTTATCCATAGTCTGTCCTCTTCTGACCACTTCTACTCTGCTCACCTGGGTCCAAGCGACCGAAATTCTTTCATTTGGATTGATGCAGCAGCCTCTGCTGGTCTTTCTTCCAACTTCCTTTCTTGCCCCCTACAGTCCTTTCTTAGCACAGCAAGTAGAGTGATCCCAAGGAAACATGATTCAGTTAAAATTTGCTCTTTTCTACTCAAAGTCCTCCAGTGATCTGGCCCTCACTCAGGATAAAAGCCAGATCCTTACAGTGGCATCCAAGGCCTAACACAATCTGCTGCTTCTCTAACCCTGTCTCACCTGGCTGGCTCCTCCCTGGCCTCCTGTCCCTCAAACACACCAAGTCACCTTAAGGCCTTTGCCCTAGCTTTGCCCTCTTCCTAGAAAGCTGTTACTCCACATCTACAGGGCTCGCTCCTTCATCAATGTCAAGTCTTCACTCGCATGTCACTCTCTCAGTGCAACTTACTCCAAAGACCTGATTGTAAGATGCAACACCAAATCCATCCTGCACTGCCTCTGTTCCTCAGCTACCCTTGGTCTCCAGGGCACTCATCACCTTCTAACAAACTATTCTTATTTATTTATTTTTTAAGTTTTAATTGGAATAAATTACATAAAACCTGGCAAAATTTATCATCATAACAATTTTTAAGTGTATAGCTCACTATTGTTACGTATTTTCACATTGTTGTACAACCAATCTCCAGAGCTCTTTTTATCTTTCAAACCTGAAATTTTACTCATTAGACAGCCACTCCCCTTTCCCTGGGTGCTGCCCACTGACAACCACCATTTTACATTCTGTGTCTAGGAGTGTGACTACTTCAGATGCCACATAAAAGTCTAATTGTCTTTTTCTGGCTGTCTTCTTTCACTCAAAATAAATGTCCTCAAGGGTCATCGTGCTGTAGCATGTATCAGAATTCCCTTTATTTTCAAGGCTGAAGAACATCTCATTATATGTATTTATCACGTTTTGCTTATCCACTTATTCTTCAGTGGACACTTGAGTTGCTTCCACCTTTTGGGTGTTGTGAATAATGCTGCCATGAACACGGGTGTACAAATATCTCTTCAAGATCCTGCTTTCGATTCTCTTGGGTATATACTCAGAAGTGGAATTGCTGGATCACAAGGTAATTTTATTTTATTTTTTTATTTTATTTTTTGAGGAACTGCCATGCTGTTTTCCATTGTGGCTGCACCATTTTACATTCCCATCAGTATTGCAGAAAGGTTCCAATTTCTCCACATCCTCACCAAAAGTTTTGGTGGGTTTTTGTTTGTTTGTTTGTTTTTGATGGAGTCTCATTCGCTAGAGTGCAGTGGCACTTGGCTCACGGCAACCTCTGCCTCCCAGGTTCAAGCAATTCTCCCGCTTCAGTCTCCCGAGTAGCTGGGACTACAGGTACCAGCCACCACTCCTGGCTCATTTTTTACTTTTTTTTTTTTGTAATTTTAGTAGAGACAGGGTTTCACCGTGTTAGCCAGGATGATCTCGATCTCCTGACCTCGTGATCCGCCCACCTCAGCCTCCCAAAGTGCTGGGATTACAGGCATGAGCCACTGTTTTTTAAATATAGTAGACATTTTAATGGATGTGAGGTGATATCTCACTGTGGCTTTTGTTTGCTTTTCCCTAACAGTTAGTGCTGTTGAGCATCTTTTCATGTATTAATTGGTCCATTGCACATCTTCTTTGGGGAAATGTCTATTCAAGTCCTCTGTCTATTTTCAAGTCAAGTTTTTATTGTTGTCATTGTTGAGTTGTAGAAGTTCTCTGTGTATTCTGGATCTTAACCTCTATCAGATATATAATTTGCAAATATTTTCTCCCATTCCATAGGTTGCCTTTTCATTCTGTTGATTTTATTGAGAAGAAGACATTTATTGATTGATTATGCTTACTGTTTTGTTGTCTGTCTTCCCTCTAAAACACAGTCTCTGTGAGGGCCAGGCCATATATATTTTGTCCACGGCTACATCCCCAGTGCTATGAATAGTGCTTGGCACATAGTGGGATCTCAGTAAATGTTTGCCAAATAACTGAATGTGTGAATGGACAGATTAAAAATATGGTCTGGGCTTTTTGCAGTTCCTAAAACCCATATGCAGTGCAAAACTGAAAAAAAAATCTGAAGCATAATTAACAGTTGTTTTTAAAATGCCCTGAAACAATCACTTACAGATAGGTTTCCTGAATGAAGGGCTTTAAAAAAAGCTCTTCTCCCATAAACAGCTGGTTTCTCAGGCTAGTTGGAAAGCATGTCTGCCTCCTTCTTTGGAATCCATTAAAGTGACAAATGCCAACTCTGAACACAAACCGTGCTCATTCCATTTCACCCACCCCGGATTATTGGTCCTCCTTGTCCCCACCCAGCTCCTTAATACCTGACTGCTCTCCCAGTCGGTCCTCTTCCCTGTCTGAGCTGCTCCCCATGGCCCTCTCTCACGTCGCCCCCATATCTGCTTTATGTCGAAGGTCCCAGCCCGGCTCTGTCAGGGATTACTTTGCTTCCATTGTTCCGCCGAGGACCACACACCAGGGCTCGGCTCAGGTACCCTTTACTCTAAGGAGGCCTGTGGGAATCTCGGAGAAAGGAATAAAGGGGGGCAATGATTGAACAGTACTTAGGAAGGGGCAGTTACATGTCAACCCCGATTAATGATAATGGTAATTTAGAATCCGCTTATGGTTTCTATTGTTAGGCTTTGCCAAGAAGTTTCCATCATGGTATTTCAAAAGGTTCTGGGGCTGGCTGATGCTGCAGGCTTAACCTTCCACTGCAGGGAAATCAGCGAGCAGGGTGTGTGTAGCTTCAGAGGAGTGACTTGCCTGACACTGTGTGCCCTGTCATTAGCGCAGATCCTGTCTGGTCAGATGCATCTCTTCCTCCATGTTCACCAGGATCCACCCACTCCAGTGCAGCAATAGAGACAAGAGGACTTTGATTATTCTCATTACAAAGACAAATTGTTGAGATTGTTCCTTCTCTTTTACTCTCTCTTCTAGGTTGCTGTGTTCACCCAAGGGAAAAAAAAAAAAAAACCTCTACTTCCAACTGAGATCAATGGACTTCAGCAAGCTTTGTTGTCCAGAGGAGAGGCAACCTATAAAGAAGGTTAACTGTATATGCACTTGGCTGCAGGTTGCTGAGATTCGGATCCTGACCCAGCTGCTTTCTGGCTTTGGAACTTGCAGCAAAGTACTTAATCTCTCCAGGATTCACTTTCCACATCTGAAAAAGGGGGGTGATGATAAGACTTCCTTTGTAATTGATAATGAGAAATCAGTGAAGTACTGCAAGTAAAACCCTAAGAGAGGCATCTGACACACAGTAAGTGCTTGGCAAATGTGCATTATTACTATCATTGCACAATTAGGGAAGGGTTAGCAGTCTCTTCCTTTAGAACGGGGTTTCCAACCTCAGCACAGCTGACACTTTGGGCCTGATAATTCTTGGTTATGGGAGGCTGTCTATGTATTGAAAGAAGTTTAGCAGCATCCCTGACCTCTACCTACTGATGCCACCTTCACTGCCCTCCCCCAACTATGACAATCCAAAATGCCTCCTGTCAAGTGTCCCTGAAAAGGGAGGGGAAGGGGGAAGGGAGCTTTTGCCCGGTTGCGATCTACTTCTTTAGAATAAACACCGAACATTTTACATAAATGTGCATTTTTGTGGCCGTATCCCACTGGATAAAGGCAGTTTTCCTTAAACTGGGAATTTCAATATTCCTAGAGGGCTTTGAAGAGTTATAAGATCACAGAAAGCGATTCCAACACACTTTCTATCCTTGCAGTCATGGCTGGCCACGTTAGCACCTCCATCCAGCCTTAATCCCTGCCCTCCAGAGGGGGGCCCCACCATTCATTAGCTGCTACCTGGCTCAACTCCCACCTAAAAGGCAGCAAGACCAGCTGCTGCTGCAGGCAGGACAGGGTGTGTGCCCTCCTCAAATCAATGCTTGGCATGTACTAGATGCTTTATGAAAGTTGATTTAATGAAAGCAAGAGTTGAGTCATGTGTTAGCATAGTTTCTTTTCTTTTTTTTTTCCATTTCCTGTCTGTTTTTGGCTTATAGAACATCATCTTTTCAAAGAGCAGTAAATCTCACACAAAACTGAAACCTGAGTGGCAGAACAGGAAAACAAAAGCAGAAAAAGTGTCCCAGCCTCGGAAAAAACAAAAAAGAGAAATTGCAAAGGAGTGATGGTGGGGCGTTTTGATTCCTCCATCTTCTGGGAAAAAAATCTATTCTGTTTTTAGCTAGTAATACATTTCTTTCCATACTTTAGGAAGGCAATGAGCAAGGAAAGAAGAGGAGGGAGTTCCCCCGAGAGGCTTAGCAATCAAGGCAGTTCTCCGTCTCTCCACTTCCTGTTTGCCCCCCAAAAAGACGGCAATGTCTGTGGGCCACCTCGACAGAAAGGGACAGTCTCAGCCAAAGGAAAATTAAGGCTCAGAGCAGAACTGAGAGGAGAATTGAGCAATATCATCAACATCTCACCTTGAAGCTAAGGTGGGGGAGAAATCGAAGTAGTCAGATGAAAACCAGAGAGATACCTCGATGAAAGACAAAGTTAGCATTGATCCAGTTGCTTCTACTAGGAGTCAGTCACTCTGGTCCTCTTTTTCTCTTGACCATGATCTGGGCTCAAGTCAGGGCATTTGAGTTGTAAGGACTTGGGAGTACTCTTGGATCGAAAAAAGACAGAGAAATTCAGTTCCCCAGAAGAAGAAAGAGACAAGCCCCCCTTTCCCTTCCCCAGAAAAACAAATAAACCAAGACAGAGACCAAAAAATGGTAGGTCTAAGGGAGGAAAATGGGGTCATGTCGAAGGCTGCGTAAACTGAGAAGACTAAGTTATGGAGGCAGAGGATTACGTCCTCAGACCTCCTTCTTGGCCTCTTTGCTGAAATTCCTTCTCTTCCTTGTATGCCACTGATTTTTTTTTTTTTTTTTGAAACAAAGGTGTTCTTGTTGCTTTCATTCTCCAGGAACTGCATTTTACTCATTCTTTTCCCTGTGTTCTAATGTAGAAAGAATTCAGACAGGACATAGCATTGAACTGCTTAGACTAGGAGATTCCCTTAAAGAACTCTTGGATGGTGGTTTTTGCTAATGTCCATCTTGAGCCCATGGATTGAAATGTTGTAGATAGCTGTCTTGATATTGTTGGGGATCCACTCTTTGTAGCAGCTGCTGCTCTTGCTTCTCAGTTGAGCATGTATTTAGCCACTTCCTTCATAGACTTCTGTCCTCAGGAAATGATGGGGATGATAACAGCAGCATGACATGGATCACATGCTGCCATCTTGTTTTGGTTTTGAGAGTTTACTGGGTGAATTTTGCTGCAATCAGAGCCAAGTACTAACAGTTCCCAAGCTAGTGAGTGAGGAAAAACCTGGCATAAAGTAATAACATAAGAAATGGGGGCCAGGCAGACCACCAGTTTGTGGAAGTTTGTATTGAACTGGCCAGGAAAGTGGAGACAGGCAGATCAAGATGAGGTGACTCAAGTCACAGTCAATGTCAGAGGGTCAGCTTGAAGTTTCAGAAGCAAATTAGAGCACCTCATTATTTATGGTATCCATCAACCAGTGGACACCAGGGAATATGGTATGGTATTGGCCATGGTGCCTAAACTTTGGGTAAGGAGCTCGTCCTAGATGTTATGAGGTGACCAGGGTCCTGGATACAGGACTTACAAATGAGAAGCATGCCCCATGCCCATGCCCCCACCTAGCCATTGAGTCCATACGAAGCCCTGAAGCCTGTGATAGCTCTAAACACCTTAGACACTATATCACAATGGAGTCTGTCAGCTCTGCCTCCTCCCTTCTGTGGCCATAGCCTGCTCCAGCCTGACTAACGACAAAGTTGTCTGGCCTGAGATCTGGCCAAAATGATGTGAGAAAACATATTTCATAGTTGTTGATATAGAATCATCCTAGATGGCAGAAGAAACCAATCAACTACCTGTAGCCTTACTGAAACACCTGAAGATCTAGTCTGGCATAGAGATCACTGTTTCGTTGTAAGTGTTGGCGGGCTTGATGCTGTGCTCATCACCAAGCATCAACCAGAACTTAGTACCCACTTGATTGGCACCCTACACAACTTGGATATGCAAGATTTCCCTCAGGTGGAGAATTTACTTTTACCTTTATCCCTCAAAGTATGTGCAGAACAAGAGAATAGTACATGTTTTTTGCTTATCACACACTTTTAAGAGTGGGACTGGCCCAGGAAGCTGCAGCCGCTATATCTGAGTCCAGAGATTCTGAGATTGCTGCAGCTCTGGTTCTTCAAATATTTTCTTTCTAATTTCTTGTACTCATTTTAGTTCAGAGGCTTTTGAAGGCAAAAAGAGGATGTCTTCTCCATTCTGTCCACTGTCACTGTGCCTCAAAGAGTGTCCAAGACTGGCCAACAATTCAATAATCGTTGGTTATTTAAAAGAAAAAGCTTTGCAGGCTGTCGACTCAACAGATGCCTCTTGTGCTCATCATTTCTCAAACATGGTACGTGGGTGGATTTGTCCTGAAAGAAGGAGAAATTTCAGGGGTATCAAGACAGCAATTTTTCAGGGTTCCATTATTTTCTGTTGCTCACTTTTCTTGTTCAGAACTGAAGAAGTACCAGCTACACAGACATCAAGATAAGAGCTGCGCTTCCATTAATGAAAGGGGAGGCTGTGTTGGGAATCAAGGAGTTTTTTACATTGCAAATGGGAAAAGGGAATTTGTTTTAGGGCCTTATCTGGCTTTTGATCATCTGGACAGGCTTACAGAAGAGGAAAGTTGGTGTTTATTTTAAAGACAAAAATTGCTTTTTCTTTCTTTCTTTTTTTTTTTTTTTCTTTTTTCTTTTTGAGATGGAGTCTCGCTCTGCCACTGAGGCTGGAGTGCTGCGGTGCAATCTCTGGTCACTGCAACCTCTGACTCCCTGGTTCAAGTGATCCTACTGCCTCAGCCTCCTGAGTAGCATGCGCCACCACACCCAGCTAATTTTTGTATTTTTAGTACAGACGGTGTTTCACCATGTTAGCCAGGATGGTGTTGATTTTCTGACCTTGTGATCCACCTGCCTCGGTTTCCCAAAGTGCTGGGATTATAGGCATGAGCCACCACGCCCAGCCCAAAAATTGCTTTTTCATTGCATCAAATATATTTTGCAGCTGATCATGCACATTGGTCTGAGAGGCAAATAAGGTAGACCTCTTCAGCCTAGGTATACAAGACAGTTAGCATATTAATAAAGAAAATTGTACTTAATGCAACCAGCTTGTAAAATGCAAGAGGACTTTCAAAATTCATGTCTGACTGCCTAAATGAACAGCATCCTACAATATCCAGAGGGTACCACAGTTAATAAGCAAGTGTCCATTCATATTAAGAGAAACAAAACAGGAAAACAGAAAGAAACACATTCATCTGGTTCCTCTTTCCTAATGTGGGACCAAGACTCTGAGAAATAACAAAGCTCATCTAGACTGCCAGTCCCCATACCAGGAGTTGTTTCAGGTATCCATTAGCTGTACAACTCTTACTGACTTATGCTGGCTATGTAGTCACCTCCCTGTGGCTCCCTCTGAGCTCAAACTCACAGACTTATTCCCAGTCTACTGACCACCCAGCACTCCAATTACATCTGACTGCTGCCCTGTCTCAATAAAGCACCTCTAGGGAGAATATGGTGTCTTTTCTACCTCTGATTCTTAACATGTTGTTTGGCAGATGCTAATCAACTTTTACTGAGCAAATAAATGAAACAATGAATGAATGAATGGGCATCTACCGGTATTCCAGAGTGTGACTATCATCACCGCATGTTGTTCTCTCCATGTACATGAGAAAAAATACTGAAACCCTAGGGTGGCTTTAATTCCTAAGTTAATGTTCATCAGTGAAATCTATTACAGTCCAAAGGTACCTCTTCCCGGATGTTAAAAGCCTGGCTAACTCCAGTCAGTTAACCCTTCCTTTCATTTCCTATCAACCTTATCTCAATGGGCTCTTTGCTTCTGCTTCCTTTCTGTTCTTACCCTCAAATATCTTCCTTCTTCACTCACGTTTTTTGTTTTTTGTTTGTTTGTTTGTTTGTTTTGAGACAGAGTCTTGCTCTGGTCACCCAGGCTGGAGTGCAATGGTACAATATCAGCTAACTGCAACCTCCACCTCCCAGGTTCAAGTGATTCTCCTGTCTCAGCCTCCTGAGTAGCTGAGATTATAGGCACTTGCCACCATGCCTGGCTAATTTTTGTATGTTTGGTAGAGACGGAGTTTCACCATGTTGGCCAGGCTGGTCTCAAACTCCTGACGTCAGGTGAACTGCCCACGTCAGCCTCCCAAAGTGCTGGGATTACAGGTCTGAGCCACTGCGCCTGGCCTCACTGTTTTGTACTCCTATAACATTCCCTGTACATCCTTTCATCAGTTGTAACTCTTCCTATGGCAAGTAAGAAAACCCAATCCAAATGGCTTAGTCAAAAGAAAACTAGTCTAGTGCTCATACAACTGAAAATTACAGGGGTAGGACTGGCTTCAGGTATAGGGCTCAGATGATTTCATGAAGACCCAGTTTCTCTCTCCATCTATTAATTGTGCATTCCACTGTGTTGTCTCCATTCTCTGATACACTCTCCCCTTGCGGTTGTAAAATGTCTGGAGCATCTCCAGTTTATAGTCTTCTGCACTCAAATCCCTCTTGAAAGAGTCGTCTCCCTCAATAGCTCCATTAAAGAAATCCGAGAATTCAGCCTTCCTAGCTCTGACTTGAGCTGGGTGCATACTCACGTACAAATCACTGTGCCCAGGTGGCAAAATACACTATTAGAATTGGACCAAGTTACCCCAATGCTGGGACTCAGTGTCATCTGCTAAACTCCAAGCACTCAGGCTAAACACTGAATAAAGGTGGTTTCCCCAAAACAAAATCAGGGCATTCTTGATTCGAGAAGTCTGTATGAATGTTGAGTGGCAAAAAACAACCAACAACCACTACAATCCTAAACTTGCTTTCTCCTTTTCCCATCTTCTTTTATGTCATTCGTACCCACATGCGCCAGATATTCTTTTTCATCTCTTCCCTTCTCTGCTGAAATCTTGATCTCTACCAATATCTTGATCTCTACCTCAGACACACATTAGTTCCATTTTTGTCCCTGGCTGTTCTCACTGTCTTCAATAATTTCTCTCTTTCGGCCATCCCCCAATTTCTACCTGGATTTTAACTTCCCACCATTATCTTCAAGACTTGGAGTACCTGCTGGTAAGAATCCTAGGACCAGAACTGTAACATCTGCTGGAACTGTTTGCTTTCTTCAGCAACCACAGACTCTCCCTCATTTTCCATCAGCACTTTCCTTCTGTTTCTATAACCCCATCAAAACCAAATATACCCAGGCTTCCCCATCTATCTTAGGAAACAAGACAAAACCACTTTCATTTACCCTTGGCAGCATGCCCACCTCCACCTTTCTCCTTCCTGTTCCCTGTCTCCTCCCCACCATCAAACTATCACTCCATCTCAACCCTCCCCTCCAGGCTTAAGCTCTCTGAATTTGTCTCTGCTTTCTTTCACCAAACTCATTTCTTACATACCTGCAGTTCTGTTTCTGGGGCTGTCTCCTTTCACCGCCTTCCCAAAGATTTCTTCATAGTCAAAATATTTGAGTCCTCTCTCTCTGTCACCTTCCACATCCAAATTGTCCTCAAGACCTTCCAAATAGACCCTGCAAGTGTCCCCTCACTCCGTCTCTTCCTCTTTATTCCTCTGCTCCTGACAGATTGGGAATTCTCCTCTCCTCCCCTGGTTCTTTCGCTCCATCCACACTCTCCATCCTTCCATATCCTTCAAGCCAATGCTCACAGCAAGTTTGTGAAACACTCTCCTACTTTAAAAACTGTTCCTGGAAAGCCATGAGATAAAATTCTTATGTTCCAGCTTGAAACGCAAGGCTGCCCATCCTGCCTCCTTACCTGTATCCTCACCTGCCCTCACAATCCAAGAGATGCTCTGTACTGCAGCTGCACCTCCCTACATGTGCTCACACAACCCTTCCACCTTTCCTCACTTGTGCAACTAGGAAATCCCTATGCTTTCCTCAAGGCTCCCACCAGACATCTCCAACTCTGACACTAATTTGGCCCCTCTCAAGCAGGCTCCCTCCCTACACCTTGAAGCAGAATTCACCCCTTCCTGACTGTGCTCCTAGAACAACACTGAGAATAACTGTTTGCTTGTGATTGTCTTAAAGCACCACACCCTGAGAGCTGCTTCCATGCGCCTCTGTCTCCAAACCTTGCACAGTGCCTGGCACATGGCAAGTAGATCCTCACCACCCCTCCCTTCGCACCCGAAGCTTCATCTGTTCTACATCTCTTCCATTCCCCAAATTATTGCCTCTCCAGTGTTGCTTCTGTTCCTTTGATGTGACCCACTAAGAGCCAAAATCTACAAAGCCTTCACACTTCTTTCAAAATATCATTATCCTGGAAAACCAAATCTGCTCCTAAGCACCTATTCCCAGGCTTTGCCCTATGTCCTTTCTTCACTTCAGTCCTGCTTCCTCCACCTGTGCACAATTTCATTCATCTAACAAGTACTGATTGGTTCTTCCATGTTGTTTATGTGATAAATATCTCTTGTCCCTGGGGATCTTGCCATCATATAGACCATTACATTTTTCCCTCATGGTCCCTCTCGCTGACTGCTCACTGTCCTCGTTGACTGGACACAACAAAGTAGGTCACTTTTCACTATTCCCACCATCCTGCTTTCTTTGGTTGTTTGTTTAAAATCATCTCTTCAAGATCTATCTCTCCCCCTGCGTGTGCATTGCTAAGTATGTGATTTATTCCTTGACCCTCAGCCATATGTAAACTAAGGCTAGGGTGACTGTATAATTTAACAACCAAACAGGATACTTGGGCAGTGAACAAGGGAGCTATTAATAGTTTGGCCTGGGCAGTAAGTATAAACTGGGACCTTCTTTGACCAATCAGTACATCTGGCTTTCCTAATGACGGCCTTATTACTTCGATTTTTACCCACCAGGATCCAACACTTTAAATGCTACCACCATGATGTGATGTGGGTAGCATCATCTTCTTACCCTTCATTCCAGCCTCAATACTCTTTAGTAATTTCCACTGCTTTTAGCATCAAATTCATACTCTTCCTCCTGGAGTTTGCCACAAGCCTATCAGACCCAAAATCTTTGTTCCATCTGCTGTCAAGCAAGTGCTGGCAACATTTGTTCTTCTCTCTCTCTCTCTCTCTCTCTCTCTCTGAAAGATTTCCATCCAGTCCTCACCTGCAGGAATTACCTCCTCTTCATAGTTCAAAATTTCCCTTCTCTTTCCAATTAAAACCCACCTTGAAGTTCCCCTTCATCAAGAACACCACCATGATGGTAAAGAATCTGGAAAGGAAATATTCCTATCCAAAGCCAAACATCAACCTGCCCCACTTATTTCCATTCTGCATTATCTACAAGAAAGAGAAACAGAGAAAATGAAGAAGGGGGAACACTTAAGTGTTCGTCTACATTTCCTTTTTACATTTTAACCCTGCAGATACAACTCACGCCTTCTGCATGTTTCCAGCACCAGCATCTGGATTAGCACATGTATATTTCAAGAATAACATTATCAAGGATGTTGATGGGCTTTTCAAGTAATTAATGCACCTTTGATGATAGCTTCTGCAAGTTTCAAAATAAAGTTGCCCGAAATGGTACCTAAGGGCTCAGAGCTGCCAGAAAATATTGATGTTTTCTACTCCAACGGATTTTTTAAATTTAACAAGTGCTCTTAATCCTAAGAGTCCAAGCATCTTTGGAGCTAGGTGCCCATTCGAACTTGTGCCTATGCATCATTCACTTTCCAGCAGAAGCTGCTCCCTCTTCTGGTCAACACTGAGGGAGAGTGCACAGGGAAGAGAGATTCCCCCTTTGCTCTGAGCATGCAGAGGTGCACTGTGAGAAAGACAGATTGTCTTACTTTGGAAGACAATCACAAAGATGAGATAGGCTCATCTTCAACTCAATTATCACATTTGGTTCAATCAGCTTTGTGAGACTTTCATTTTAACCAGAGTCAGAAAATGCCCACCATCATTCTCAGCAACTCCAGAGAGTGAAAACAATCATTTCCTTTCTCCTAAAGCCTGCAGTCCTGCCAGATCACTGTACCAGCGTAGTTCTCGCACCGCCCCGCACCCCATCAGCTCCACACCGGGGAGCCTTGCCAAGCTGAAAAGGAAGGAGAAGGCAGTTCGGGTCATTAGAAGGAATTGCCAAAAAGCGCTCAGAAAATGAACAATTAATTTCGGCTGTCAAAACAGATACTAGAGGAGCCCAGCTAGATTTCTAGCATTTTTTTCTCTACCAGCAAATCCAAGACTTTGTTGGTGATAAGAGATGGGGCAGACTCTGAGGATATTTGTGAGACACATTACACATTGGTCGAGACCACCATGGGCTTTGGGATCAAATTGCCTGCTGTGGGTCCCACCTTTGCCTTCTCCTGGCTATGGCCACAGGCATTTTATTTAACCTCTCTGAGCCTCAGTTTTCTTACCTGTAGATTAGGGATAATACAAGTAGAGAGGAAGACATGAGGGAGGGTCATGCTGGATGAAGGAGATGCACCAAGTATTGTAAGAAGTGAAGACATAGTTGCTGTTGTTTATTATTATGGGAGGTGGTGATATTTTCATGCAAAACCTCCTGCTTGTCTTGGAAGTTGGTAAGTTAAATCTGCTTGTTTGATTCTTCTTCCTGCATGGCTAGTACCTTGCCCAAATTTCAGAACATTTTCTGAAGATCAATTCCTTTTGGGGAATGCTTACTGGTAAGCAGCAATTTATTGACTCAGTAAAAATGTTCCCCATGAATGTAAAACCTCAAAGTAAAGAGAAAGATATTTTGTTGTTGTTCTCCCTCAGTTAGGCTGCAGTGTAGATGACACATACATAAGTAAAATGGAATTTGCAAAGTAAGAAACAGAATATTTTGAAAAATTAAAAGTTTCTTATAAATCTTTAAGAAAATGCATCTGTGTCAACACAATAAAAATAATATCCCAGCCTACTGGTTTTCATCTTCTAGCCCTGGGTAAGCACTAACAACTCATTAACCCCTTCTACGGCTATTCAGTGTTTAGGAACTGAAGAGCGCTGCTACTGCTCTTCAGGGGATGGAAATGAACACTGCACCCTCATCTCCCTTGACATGAGCTTCCCCCCACCATGGGGGTCACAATTTTCCAGATAATTCAAGAAAGTAATATCTTAAAAGCACATTGTACAATGACATTTGATAAAATTAAGAATAAATCATTTTCATAATTGAGAAAAGTAGAAATTTTTTTTTCTGGTTAAAAAAAAAAAAAAAAAGAACTCACCCTACATTCCTGGCTCCTCTTCCTTTCTCTATTTCCACTGACATGTCCCATACCACTAGGAAGAATTTATGCCAACACTCTTCTTAACAACCGTGGAGTCTGGTAATCCACACTAATGCCTATTGTCTTGCAGACTACTAGCATCTTCCCAATATCCATTATCCCTTCTCCCATGGTTATAGAACTTCAGTTTTATTTGTGGCAATAATGTCCTTGGGTAAAAGATTACATTTTCCATCATCCTTTGTAGCCAGGTTGGGCGAGGCACACGACTAAGTTTTAGCCAATGAGATGTTAGTGAAAGCGTCAGGTGAGATTTCCAGAAAGACTTCTTCAAAGTGGCTGACTCCGCTGAGGTGGGGATGACCCCTTTTTGCCCTTCCCTCTTCTCTGTCTTGCTCACTGGAACATAGATGTGATGACCAGAGCTCCAGCAGCTATTTTGAACTCTGTGGCAAACTTGGGGATGAAAACCATACTTTTAAATGATTTTTTAAAATTATCTGATGAGAAATCACCATGGCAAAACTGAAATGCCAAACGCCAGGTTTTGATTTTGTTTCTTACCAGAGAGATAAACTACAGCTGCTCTTCAACTTACGATGGGATTATGTCCTGAAAAATAATCCATTGTAAGTGAAAAAATAGCATAAGTTGAAAGTGTATTTAGTACCCCAATACTAGTACCCCAAAATGTACCCTGTAAGGTCAAAAAAAATCCCAAGTTGGAAACATCATAAGTCAGGGACTGTCTGTATTCTTGTTTAAGCCACTGTT
>NW_022436943.1:4894864-4896642 GCF_009761245.1 Sapajus apella | reverse complement strand
TTTTTGAGACAGGGTCTCACTCTGTCACGCAGGCTGGAGTACAGTGGTGCAATCTTGACTCACTGCAACCTCTGCCTCCCAGACTCAAGCAATCCTCGCACCAGAGCACTTTCTATATGAATTTTTTTCCCTTAGTATCCATGGGGGATTTGTTCCAGAACCTCCGTCAGATACCAAAATCCTCCATGCTCAAGTCCCTGATATTAAATGGCATTGTATTTGCATATAACCTACGCACATTCTCCCATATACTTTAAGTCTTCTCTAGATTACAATGTAAATGCTACATAAATAGTTGTTACACTGTATTGTTTAGGGAATGATGACAAGAAAAAAGTCTGTACATGTTGAGTACAGACGCTTTTTTCCCTCAAACGTTTTCCATCCAGGGTTAGTTGAATCCACAGGTGTAGAACACCCAGATACAGAGGGCCAGCACAAACTGTACTAGATCATTTGTTAAGCTTGAAAAAACGCTGAGAGAAGTTTACATATTGTGTGTATTTAGTTCAACATTGTGTCTATAGCTACATCTCATCTCCAAGTCACAAAGTATCAAAAAGCCATTCAATTTGGTGTTGCCACACTGAAAGCCCTTCCTCGCCTCTCCACCCATCCCTACCATATACAGAGCCTGAACTCACTTCTGAATGCCTTGTTGAGTTGCTTTTTGGAAGAAATACTTTGACCTGTAGTCTACCTTTCTGAAGCAAAATAACATATGAGGTTATAGGACACTAAAAGTGTGGTCCATGAAAGAAACTCAACTGATAACCTTCATAGAAACTTACCATCTTCTCCATCTGTAGAAAAAGATCAGTGTGTTAAATAACAAATAATGTAGACTATTTTAGGTGTAGGGGAAAAGACATGCAGAAGCCAGATCGGCCTGCAGCTGTAGACCCACCAGTGACACCCAAATTCAGACATGTGGGATAACCTGGAGGAATTCTAAGACACAGTGGCTGTTCAGAGAATGCCTCCAAGGGTCCTCTAATCACTAGGCTGGCCCACTGTTTAGCCCAAGGTGCTCTCACTGCCAACTAGACAACAAACAGCAGCTAAAAATGTGCTGGCTAAGAAGCCACCTTCCAATTAACACAAGTAAACATTTAGAAAATAGGAAATTGTTTTTTAATGAAACTATTATCTAGAAAATCATTTTAGGAAAAATCATTTGATCACTGCAATGGGAGGGGTTAATGGTCACTAGCCAATAATTCCTAACAAACTTCAGTTGTCAGGCTTTAGTAAATGATAAAGCCTGGAATGAATACATACAGTTTTGTTTAAGCCTAAACCAAACGTACTTATAAGAATAATGTTGTTGTTTGTTCTAGACAGCAATTTTAAACTCAGAAAAATGAAAAGTTCTTTCTTATGTGAATAAAGCATTAACCGAGCCCTCTAACCAAGGGCTTTAAACAACTTCAAATCTTCTACCATGATTTGAATTCTGTTGGTGTCTAGTAAACATTAGCCACTAGTAAGAGCAAAAATAATCATATAACTTAGAGGCTACTCATTTCTATAGTTTTCTCAGCTTGTCGGATATTTTAGGCATAAAATTGGAGATACGGGAAGTTCCAAAATTGAGACCGAACCTCTGAGACTTTTAAGACTATCTCAACATAGACAGGTAAATATTCCCCATGTAGATTACTAGATTGGTTTTAAAGAAAAGGAGAGATGATATTTTGTAGTCCAAGTACCCCTTTCTTTCAACAAATTAAAGCCCAGCATTTTCCTAGAACTTTCAAAAGAACATTAACAAAGTA
>NW_022436943.1:4893308-4894764 GCF_009761245.1 Sapajus apella | reverse complement strand
CAAGTAAATCATGAAGTTTTCCAAATAGAAAAGAGATGTAAAGACACATGAGATGTGCCCTTTTCCAATGAGGGGTGACCGAACATGAAGCTGTGGATGGCTGAATCTCAGCATCATGGATGTATTCCCTTTAGTCATTGACCTAATTTAAGAGTAAATACTCCTGTTATGCTTGTTTTAAAAGTCCCTTGACATGTATTGTTGGTGTTTAGCTGTTTTCAGGGGAAAAGGCATACAAACTAGTTTCACATTCCTGTTACTAATTATCATGATTAAGATCTTGCAACAGTGGTTAAAAAATAATTGGAAATGTGAATTTTCAAAAAGAAAGTTGAATTAAGAGGTTCTAATTTTCACTCATGTGATCATTCTCAGACATATTTGGTATATCTACTTGCAGATGGTACCAATATGTAATAAGTATAATAAGTATTTATTAAATTCTGTTTTGTTTAACAAACTTATTATATTCCTAATTAGTCTGAACTTCTCAGAAGGGTCAGCATTATACCTGTTTTGAACATCAGAATGGTATAGAGAACCCATGGCTATAAATGTGACTCTCTTCCCTCAATCCCTAATCATATTCTCCCTAATTCCTAAATAGTTATGGGGGACAAAGACAGATTAAGCTTTGAGAGAATTTGTAAGTTAGAAAGCAGAGGAATAAGTCATAAAAGCAGAACTTAGGTTGAAGGAACAGCTTGCCTGTGTGAGTCTGGAAAGTCTTAGAAGTTCAGCTTCAATTCTGAATTTCCTTTATCTCTAGTTCTATATGTAAAGTTTCCCAAAGCCTCAGTGCCTGCCAAACCATGGTAACTCACTAAATAACAGCTGAATGACAGCAGATGAGAATGCACTTTCAATTCTACCAGATTAAGTCCTAGCCGCCCCTCCCCAAGCAAGTTACTGAACCTCTCTAAATCCCAATTTTCTCATCTGTAAAACAGTAATAACAAATAGAGTTGTTGCCAAAATTACCTAATAAAATAATAGTAGTAATAATATTCCTGTGAACTCTTCAAGCATAGGGACAAGTTTTTCATTAACACAACTTTAGTATTGTGACCAGAGAACAAGACAAGGAAGAAGGGATGTACGGTTTCAATTGGATGTCATTTTAATATCTGAAAGAGTTGTGGCTCTTCCAGACAGAAGAATATAGAAAAAGAAACACACAAAATTCAGATTACCAGTGTTTGGTGATAAAGTCAAAAGACATTATGAACAAATATGTAAGGGCAGAATAATTCAATAGAGTGGCAATAAAGTACTTTTAAAGCCAAAGATGCATGCAAAGAAATGTCCTAAGAGAGACAAATAATAATAAAATCTAATTAACTAGTGAAGCAACTTACCTATGATCTTAATGGGGAGTGTGGAATTCAGTTTACCCAAATAGGAAGGAAAAATTAATTAAATGGCCTATCTTGAACCCAGGAGAGGCCAACTCGTA
>NW_022436943.1:4868522-4893208 GCF_009761245.1 Sapajus apella | reverse complement strand
TTTTTTTTTTTTTTGAGACGGAGTTTTGCTCTTGTTCCCCATGCTGGAGTGTAATGGCGCAATCTCAGCTCCCCGCAACCTCCGCGTCCTGGGTTCAGGCAATTCTCCTGCCTCAGCCTCCTGAGTAGCTGGGACTACAGACACGCGCCACCATGCCCAGCTAATTTTTTTTGTAGTTTTTTAGTAGAGACGGGGTTTCACCATGTTGACCAGGATGGTCTCGATCTCTTGACCTCGTGATCCACCCGCCTCGGCCTCCCAAAGTGCTGGGATTACAGGCTTGAGCCACCACGCCCGGCCTCCGTCTCATTTCTTGACCAACGCCTCTGGTAGATTTGCAGCCAGTCTGTTGAAATAGTCACTTCATCTTGCTTGTGACATTATTTTTCTGTAAAGGGTTAGTGTTTTTAACTCAAAGATATTTTAGAATGAAGTACAGAGATTAGGTAAATCAAATTTAAATTATTAACACTTTTGTATTAAGTTCAAAAATAGCTTTTGTAATAATTGGGACAATCTGTATATATTTGGTATTTAAGATATTTGTGACTGGACATGTTAGCTCATGCCTGTAAGCCCAGCATTTTGGGATGCGAGGCAGGCGGATCACCTGAGATCAGAAGTTCAAGACCAGCCTGGCCAACACGGCAAAATCCCATCTTTACTAAAAATACAAAACTTAGCCGAGGATGGTGGTGAGCACCTGTATTCCTGGCTACTGAGGAGGCTGAGGCAGGAGAATCACTTGAACCCGGAGGCAGAGGTTGCAGTGAGCTGAGATAGCACCATTGCCCTCCAGTCTGGGCAACAGAGCAAGACTCCATCTCCAAAAATAATAATAAATTTTAAAAATGTGTACAAGCTTTAAAAATGTACTTTATTAAGATACCTAACAGGTTAGCCTCCAACATCAATTTAAATGGGTAATTGAGTAATTAACTGTAGGTTCCTGATGTTAAGTCAAAAGGTATAAAATACATTGGGATGCATACTAGAACTTATGAATCACCATCTTTAGAAGTTTAATGTATTAGCTTTACTTGGAATGGTTTAAGTATATGGGAAGGTTTTTCCTGTTAGAGAAATTTGAAGGGTTTTAAAAAGAAAACGGAATATAGCAAGCTCATAAAAGCAAGGTACAATAGTTAAGGAAAGTTTATTAACTAAATTGAAACTAGAATTAGTTAATTAAGGGAGGTTGGTCCATTCAATATGAGTTGAAGACATCAGTCAAAGGCTCCCTTGAAAGTGACTGTTAAAATTACTACATTTATAAGTAGACTAGGATTTATAAATGTATTCATTCAGCATATTTACTGGGTGTCTGCCATGTGGTAGGCACTATTCTGGGTGCTAGGAATACAGCAACGGACAAAACAAGGGCAAAAACGTATCATAATGGGGCCTGGATACATTAAACTTAAGAACTTTAGAGAAAACAAAAAACTAAGTTATTAAATTCTTTGCTTTAGTACATTAGACATTAATGATAAAACAAACTGGCCATAAATAGTCTCTTTATTGCACAGAATTTCTCCTAAGGGACACCAAAAACTCACATTGACAAGTGTCTCCATTCATTCTTTTATCACTAGTGCCTTGTTAATGTTTGACTATCAAAATCATGGGTAGCTTGAGTGTTGACTCTTCTCTATGTTCTGGAGTTTTTCACATCATTCCCAAAAAATCCGAGTTAACCAAGATTTTCTTCTAAAATGCAAATCTCTCTATGGTTAAAGGCTAGGAGATATTTACAACTTCATGTAGTTCAATGAGATTATGTTTTCCCTAACACCTGAATTAAGGAATAAACTAATAGAGGAAAGAAAAACAAGTGACTTTGGAGATGAAAATATTTGTGCAGAAAAGGGAAATCTCTGGATTGGGAAAGTATTAAAGTACAAAGCTGGGAGTCCTCAGGACAGTCGTGAGCTTGGGCAAACTGGGTGCCAGGTATAAAAAGAGTGGTGGAACAATGCAAAGAATTCTCAACCATTTCAAAAGCAGCTTCCACCCAGAAAAGACAGTCTCTTTTCCACTTTCCCAGGTGATTATGTCCTCTCAAAACCTGGAAGTCAAAATTACTTTGTTAAAAACTTCCATTTGGGTAAATAAGGCTTCTGCAGAATGACCTGGAAACTCAATCACTGTTGTCCACAGCAAAATGCATCTTAGTTCCAACAGTCCACTTGCAACCAGTCTTTTGAAACATGACCTATTTGTAAATTGACTATTGTGTTGATAACCAAAACATAAAAATCACACCCAGGGCAATCCCAGCAAAGTGTAGAGAACCAAAGCCCAGTAACGGCTTAAACTATAAGTTTGCTGGGCCAAGCCCAACGCTAAGAATTCAAGGACTTTTGCAAACCATACCCATTTTTCAGCTGCCCTTATGCTAGCAGTTACAATTCACACTCTCCAAAAGTTCAGGCAATGCTGCTGGCCCCTGTACCATCTCCTCCTCCACCAGCTGAACAACCCTAAGGACTGTAGCTAACTGTGCATTCCCCACTTCAATATTTAGGGATCAATCAGAGAGCAGGTAGACAATTCTGGGACAGAATTGTATAGTGGTTAACTCCTCAGGCCCTAGAGTCTAAATGAACTAATTTTAAACCCTAACTACAATTCCCTGACTGGATGCCCACAGGTAGGTTACTTTAATTTTCTTCACCTTGGTTTCCTCATCTGTAAATGGGGATTATAATAATACCTACCTCTGAGGGGCTTAAATGAGATGACGCATGTAGAATAACATCATGCCTGATAGAGTGAGTGCTCACACTCATGCATGGGTTCCCTAGTCCATGGCAAGTACAGAAAAATATTTGTATCTTCTGCCTCTAGTATGCCACAAATGTAAAGAGTAATTACACTGACATCTTGGTTGACTTAGGTAACCACTTTCTTACCTCAACATTAAAGAAACTAAGAAATAATCCAATTTCGATTTGGGTTCTTGAAATGCTGGGATGAGAGACAGGCTTATAAACACTGGTCGAATAGCTGACAAGGATTTTGCTTTATTCTAGTGAATAAAAATGTCATGAAAAAGGAGTTATGGAAGAGTTATGAAGAAAAAGTGTAATGTACTAAATTATAGATCTTAAAATCATCAGTTTGCGTTCAGATATTCAGTTCCATACTGGAACAAACTACCTCTGACAATAATTCCTTGAGAAAATGATTTTTCTAACTCGATCCATATAAACCAGGCTGAGTTATTAACGAGAAAAATTAGTTTAATAGTATAGGATTCGATTGTGTATCATCCAGGGAAGGTGTCCTGTAAAAAACGTTTTGATTAGTAATTGACCTCTGGTAACTTTCGTGTTGTAAATACTTGTATTATATGAGGTAGACAGTTTAAAAAAAAAACTCTCCATTAGACAGACTTAAAATTTTGTAATAATATTTAAGAAAATGATAACATTATGAAAAAATGAAATATCTGAATAATGCTTAACTTTGTACAACTCGAATATAAACTTTAAAAATATTAGAAATTATAACATTTGAGTGCATATAACGTTTTGTACATTAGGATGAATTGCATGCTGTCCTTTTCCTCTTTGCACTTTCAGTCACCTTAAATAAACAAATATATACAGCCCACACAGAACAACAGTGCATCCAAAGCAAATGTGCATTTTAAATTATTTCTCCTGGCCAAGCCTTTTTTTCACTTAGCATTTTATATTAGCATTTCTTATCATCCCCACCCTTTCTTTGACAGTTTGTAGTTCTCTGAACCAAACAAGCAACAGGTTTCGATGGAAGAGAGCAAAATCACTTAGGAAAAACTAAAGATTTTTTTTAAAGGTTGGTACAAATTCCATTGATTAAACAATTTTATAGTCAAAGATGAGGAGGAAGCTAACTCTTCCAAGGGCCTACTCGTGGGCAATGTTTGAAAACAATACCGGTGCAGGCTGGGGTAAAGTTCATGTTTTTGACTATCTGGGAATGGGTATTTCAGTTACACTGTGCTCTCTCCAGCTTCCTCCCAAAAGACAAATTCCACCCCTGCCTCCTTTCTTACTGCCTGTTCCCCATCTCCCACCCCAAGCTCAATGTAACACTTGGCTCTTTTCACAGTTTCTCATTACTAAGTTTTAAAAACATTGCCTAACTGATAATTACAATCTGAAACAATTCTTTTGGGGGAGCCCTGGGCTATTGCTGGCTGGTAATCTTTCAGGAATGTCAAAGAGAGGGGAGGGAACTTAGAAACTTCAGAGACAGGGACTTGTGTCCCCTTTCATCCCTCCCTTCCCCACTCCTGGCTCCTGGCCTGTCCCTTGATTCCCATCCTCCCTGAGGCCCGCCATCTTCCCTCCTGAAGGGACTCATACTTCTTGGTTCCTATTCCCTCCTGTGTAGCTCTTACCTTAATTGTATTGTTCCCCACTCCTGCCCATTTATTCGAACTGGGAAATCACCTTTCCATTAGAAGGGCATGTCTGAATTTTGGCAAATTCTGTATCAATGAAAATCAGAAAGGGCTTTTGGGTGGGCTACCTGCAGCCTGGGCTAATGCACCTCGGCATCAGCCCCAGTCAGAAGGCAGGCCTTGTGGTTTCTCATTATCCTTCAGGGGGTTCCATTTGAATTAATTCTTGTCATTCCATCCATACCAGCTCCCCTTGCCCCCACCAGAAAATGCAACAATGAAGGCAGCGACCTGGGCCCTCCAGAGTGAGATGAAGGTTGCCAGTTCCCAGTGCGGGAAGAGGCCAGAGCAGAGCTGGTGAATTCACAGAGCACACAAACGGGTGAGAGGGGCATGCATGAGCCCACCTCTGTCAAAGCTCTTCTATAGGCAGGACCATTCCTGACTTTACTATTCCTTTTGCCAATTTCCCTATCGAACACTTTCTGTGTGGGAGGGCACAGGACATGGGCTATAACATGGCCAGAGACCCCACCTTCTTTACACAAGTAAAAATCAACCAAACCGAGATGCTGTCAACGGTGATTCTTCCACCTACATTGTTTCCCTTTGTAAACTATTGTTTTTTCAATTAATGGAGCAGTTGAGAAACGGGTATGCATCTCGCCTCCCCTCCCCTTCTATCAAAACCTGTGAGACATACAAGGAAATCGAAAGCCACAGTCGTCAGAGAGAGGAGAGAGAGACGGGGGTGGGGGAGAGAGAGAGAGAGAGAACACACACAGAGAGAACAAAAGAAATCCTCCTTGGCTTGTTTTTCCAGGGTGGCCAGGCAAGGTGTGAAAATCCATATCTCCCTCTGGGCTGGCAGGAGGAAGGTTCTGGGAAGGCTGCTCTCCCTCCTCTCCCACCGGCTCTCACGTCCAGGCTGTTCCCTCACCCTCAGCCTCCCTCCACGCCAGCTTCCTCCTGCGCCTCTCTGCAGCCAGGTCTCCCCTGCAAAACGGACCTTGGCCCGCCCTGGTCCCGGGCCGAGGCGGCGGGAAAGGCACCGCTACCTGCAGCCGCACGACTCTACCACCATGTCCTCGTACTGCTTGTAGACCACATTATTACCAGCGTCGATGTACAGGATGCTGATGGGAGTCAATTTGGTGGGCACGCAGCAGCTGGGCGGGGTGGAGCCGGGGTCCATGGAGTTCATCAGCGTCTGGATGATGGCGTGGTTGGTGGGCTCCAGGTGCGAGCGCAGCGGGAAGTCGCATACACCCTCGCAGTGATAGGCCTCGTACTCCAGGGGCGCGATAATCCAATCGTCCCAGCCCAGCTCCTTGAAGTTCACGTGCAGAGGCTTCTTGCTGCAGCGCAGCCTGGACTTCTTGCCGTGCCGCTTGCCATGGCGGCTGGCGAAGGCCGTGCGCCGCCGCCGGCGGCCGGGCGAGGGCAGCCAAGGCCCGGCGTCCGGGGCGCCCGACGGCGGCGGCCACGACCCCTCCGCGGCAGTGCCGGGGCCCGCAGCCTCCGCCGAGCTCAGCTGCTCGCGCATCTCGGCGAACAGGTTCTTGCGCTCGGATCTGGTGAACACCACGAGCAGGGCGCGCTCCTGAGTGGGCCGCACCCTCCGGCCGAAGCCCAGACTCCGCAGGTCCGGAGGTGGCGGTTGCTGGGGTCCCCGCGCGCGCGCCTCAGCCTCCCCGGCGGCCGGCTCGCCCCACGCGGCCCGCAGCTCCAAGCACAGCCGCTTCCAGGGCTGGTGGCGCAGGCCCTGCCACACGTCGAAAACTTCCCAGCCGGTCGGCGGCGCCCCCTGCGGGTCCAGGGTCCGCGCGTCCAGCAGCAGGGGCGACAGGCAACGGAAGAGCTGCACGTGGAGCGGCCCGGCTGGTGGCCCCCAGGGCGCTGAGGGCGCCTGGCGAAAGAGCCGCAGCTCCGCGCCCACCAGCTCTTCTTTGTCTGAGAGCGTGGACACATCAAACAAATACTTCTGTCTCCGGAGAGGAGTGTGCGAGAGATCGTCTGCGAGATAAAAAATAATTACAGTCAGTTTCACTTAAGGGGGAGATCAGCCCGGTGCTCTTCAGCCGCCCCCGGGAGGAAGAGGGCGGGGAGTGGGGGCAGGCCGGCCGGGGAGTTCAGCTTGGCCGGCCCGGGGCCTGACCACCCCGGCTCCCCATCTGGCTGGTGCGTGGCGCGGGGAGGGGAGCGCGCCAGGGCAGGCCCCCTCCTCCGGGTCAGCTCTGGACTCTCAGGGCGGAAGTCAGTGGCTGCTGGCGAGGCGGCGTCGGCCTCCCGGGTTTCCCCCCAAGAGGCTTCATAACCGCTAATGTGCCCTTTGTGGTCTCGAGCCTGGGTCGCGCTTCCCCCAGACCTCCTCCAGGCTGGGCTGGCTGTTCTCGTTCACGTCTCAAATGTCACCTCCTCCAAGTGGCCATCCCGAGCACCCTGATCTAAAGTAGCCTCTTTGGGTGCCTATCACAGGACTGGCTTATCTTCCTGGTATTTAGGATTATCTACAACTACCTTGTTTATTTTTCTCTTCTTAGTAGTCTGCCTTTCTCAGCAATACTCTGCCCGCCTCCACCAGCCCAAAGGAGCTAGGTCGATGTCATTGTCCACCTTGCTCCCCTCAGTGCCTAGGGCTGTGCCTGACCTGGAGCACACGCCAGTCAGTTAAGTGGGAAACTCCCACGCCAGCGAGTCTTAATCTGGCTCACTAGAATCTCCTAGAGAACTGAAAAACTGCCAGGGCCAGGGCTTGACTCAGCCAATTGAATCAATATCTAAGGACAGAATTGGGCATGGGGTTTTTGTTTATTGTTTGCTTTTTTTTTTTTTTTTTTTTTTTCTCCAAGAGTTTAGTGCAGTTCTAGTTTACACCCACTAGTCTGGAGTAACATTGCTGCCCATCAGGCGGTTTTGGTGGGTCCAACACAGTGCAGGCAGAATGAAGAGCTGATGAGGGATTTATTTATTTACTCGCCAATCATTAAACAAACAAAAGAGCAATGAAGTTTCAGAAGTATTGGGAGCAGGGAGTGACAAATGAACAAAACATACACCTTGCATCTGTCCATTGAGAAGATCCTGCAGTCAATGAAAAATATATATATGCCTGGAAGGCAGAAAACCTCAGCCAGGGACAATTAGATGCACACACACACACACACACACACGGGGAGGTGGGGGGAGAGAGAGAGAGAGAGAGGGAGAGAGAGACTTTCCAATCTCTCTTCCCACTCCCAATCTAAAATTCTCTTGCCTTGAAACTATTCCTGAAGATAAAAGGTTTGGTTATACATGAGAAAAAAAAATTGGGGACAGGTGAGGTAGGGGAGTGTAACAGGCTTTTAAAATCCAAGGCATGATTCTTCAGAACCAAGGCAAAACTGGACTTCTTTTTTGACACATTTGTACATGAAGCCAACTCCACTTCAATGTGCAAGGCGGAAAGCTAACCAGATTTTCCTGGGCTGCCTTCCCATAAAATATTTACAACCCAGCAAATACAAAAATCCCCAAAGCCCCCAGCCTTCCCCAGAAGCTAGTAAAGTTTGGGTCGATTTCAATAGTAAAAGTGTCACTGGGCTCTGCGTCCCACCCTCTCTACCAGTCCAGATGTAGCCCGGGGGCACTGGCTCTGGAGCCTCAGCCACACCCAGTTTGTACTCAGGGCTGACCGTAGGACTGGCTGCTTCACTCTTACACACAAGCCCCAACCTGAGATGAGTGTGGGAAGGGTTAGAGAGGTGAAAAGGGAAAAGCTGCTGCAGGCAGTTGATTTATGGAAGCCAAGACCTTCAAACCAACCAGGGTCACATTAAAATCAGGGGGAATTCAGCACACTTTCTTCTCCTTCAAAGAAACCTGTGTCTGACAATGCTCAGCCACCACCCAGATCTCTGGACCTACTGCCTTAGGCTTAGCTTCCTGCCTCTCTCCCCAAACTAGGGATGAGATGAGAGCAACAAATCTAAGGCACTTGCTGCACTAGCTAAATGTTATTAGGGCTAACATATTTCTAATCAATATCCACCTGCACAGAACAGTTCTGAAAGGTAATTACTCGTATTATTCCCATTTTACAGATGAGAAAACCAAGGATTGGAGAAATTAAGGTATTGCCAAAAGTCAGACCGCTAGGAAATGATGAGGCTGAGATCCATATTATGTCTATTTAATTCAGAGTTGGAGCATTTAGCCCTAAGCCCCATTGCCTCTCCACTGTAGTCCGGGTGCTCGACTCTAAAAGTACCAGAAGTGGCCAGGGTATAAGAAAAGGAGAATAGAATACACATTATTTGCAGGGCTTGCTAGAAATAAAATCTAGGCCCCCTTGGGAAATCATTTCCATCTTTGCTTACATAACTCTTGAGATGGTTTGCCACTGGCTGGAGTGCATTAGGCAGGTGTAAAGAATTGATTTATTTATCTCTCATGCAATATAGGGGAATCAGCCTGCTTTTGTTTTTACTCTTAAAAAAGATGTGTGGGCTAATAAATGATTAATTTGCACAGCTGAGTTAAAACTGAGGCAAGCATCTGTAGAGAATGGTCTCTCACTGATTCTGCAGCCTTAGGATTTCGGATGATATTTCCAGCAAGACCAGCCCACCCCTACCCTTTCCAGGTTTCCCGGCAAGAATGCAAATCGGACTTCAGCTTCTTTTCTTCTCTTCCCACACCAGCTCCATCACAAACTTTAGGGGCCTCACCTGTGTACATGTGGATGCCCCGCCCCCCAGCTCACAGCTTAAAGCTGTGCACAGTTTCACAGGTGCACACATCAGTGGTGTGATCTACCTTTGGGAGGACTGAACAGATGAAGAAGCTGTCCAGACCCTGGAAGTGGGCTCAGGGATATTTGGGTAAGAATTCTGTGGCCCAGGTAGCTGGAGCTTGGTCTGGAATAGTGACTCTCAAAGCCACTAAATCTGCAGTGGTCTTTAAATCTGCATCATCGACATCACTTAGGCACTTGCTAGAAATGCAAATTCTCTCTGCCTCCAGAGGCTTGTGGTAGGGTTTAGAATTTGCATTTCTAGCAAGCCCCCAGACATGCTGATTCTGCTGGTCCAAGGAATCACTCTAAGAACCACTGATCTAAGTGGGGGTTGTCCTCTAGGTTCTTTGAATTCATCACCCAGTAGGGAAGAGCACCCACTCTACTGCTGGGCAGCATCTAAGGTGTTACACACCAGGACCAAGTCACTTCTACCTCTCCCAGACCATTCCTGCTCCCCAAAGCCACTCCCATTTTTTTATCCTTTCAACCACAAGTTCTCTCACTGGGTCTCCAGAACCTCTAACCCCTGAACAGAAGGTCCAAGAAGGTGGCTCCTCTGTGCAGCTACCCTGAACACCACATTCCCCACCTGTCTAAACCTGCATCACGGAAATAGCTCAGAGGAGGTATCCAACCTGGGGAATGAACACAACACCTTACACTGTTACCCTGAAGACACTTTGCCTGCTGCCTGCTGACCTGGCATCACAGAGCCTGGCTCAGCTGCCATAACCCATTTGTGGGCAAAATGCCAGCTTTTCATGCTCCCTTCCACAAGCCTCCTCTCCCATTAAGTCTTGCATAAATGAAGACTGATGTCATCAAATGATCTCTCTCCCAGGACTTTGACTAAAAAAAACATTCACTTGTCACTTCAAAATCTGCGGCACTTTCCCACATCTTGGAAGTGAAACCTATGCTTTGGGCCCTTAAATTGAAATTGACCAGCAATATATGGTGGGAGCTTTTTATTTCCCTTTTACTTTGCATCAACCTGGTTTGTTACAGCTGATTCACACTTCTGTTAACAACGTTTGCTGAATATTAGACATATAAACATTTCCAGTCACAATTGCTGGATTTGGGCTTATCTTCTTTCTCTGGCAGGTGGGGAGAGAAAGGACGGGGAAGAAAGAAAAATAAGAAGGAAGGAACAAACCGTGGCATATTAGAAGATACTCCTTCATAATGATCAAAAGGTTGGTAAAAGGCTAAAAGCACCTCAAACAGATATTTCTGGTGTAGAATTTAGGAAAATTTTAAAAGGGGGGAGATGTTGGTCCAAGGGTACAAATTTTCAGTTAGGGTGAATAGAAAGTAAAAAAGAAAATTTAATTAAAAAAAAAAAAGAAAGCAAGAGAAGGAATGGTACCTATTTGCAAAGTAGGTACCATTGCACACATTTTAAATGAGAAAACTGGCTTAGAAAGGAGAAGGGCATCTGCCCACAGTCACAGTACGTGGCTGGAGGAGTGGCAAACTCCAGAGCAGAAAGGAAGGGCCAGACGCCCCCGGAACCTCACCCCCAGGAGGGCGGCATGAGGGAGGGCAGGACTCTGTGCACCTGCCTACTCCAGCCTGCCCGCTTCAGCCCCAGTGCCCTCTGCTGGGGGCTATGACCTTGCGCCAGCCTGTAGAGGGTTTCCAAAAACCAGACATTTCCTTTGGTTGGAGGTGGGAAGGGCTCGGCATTGCATTTTCCCAAGACATCTTTGAGACGTATACTCGGTTTGAGGTCCCTTTTGAGAGTCCTTGTTGGATTTTGTCACTCGCCTGTGTGTGCACCCGCGGCTCTAGCTCTCCGGACTTGCACGATTCTTGGCACTGCTGACTTTCAACTCCACGAGATTCCTCCGCGCGCATCTGGCTCGCATCTCTGAGTACGCAGTGACACTGGATAGCTATTGGCCAGGCGTCCTGCCACGCCTCCCAGCCAGGTCCTCCGGAGGCACAGCCCCCGCGACTGGACCAACGTTCAGAAACCCGAGAAGATAGTAGATGTTACCACCCCCAACCCACAAGCAGGAAGAATCACCCATCTTTGCAAGAGAAACTCTAGGCGCCCCCCACCCGCTCATTTTAGAGCCAGCTGCAACATTGAGCGCTTGTGGCGCACCACCTTTGTGCTAGTCACGTACTCAGAGTTTTGCTGGCCTCTCTCACTGAATCTTCACAGCGAACGTCTAAGGTCAGGCCTACTGAAATTCTCATTTATAGATGAAGAAATTAAAGATCTAAAAAGTATCTTAACTTGCCCATTGTATTGCAACTAGCAAGGAACAAGTGTTGAACCTCCTAATTCCAAGTGTTTTGACTCCAGTCCTGCAGCCATGCCACTCCACCAGGGTCCTGTTTGAGCAGGGAACCAAGAAATAGGACACTCCTTCATCATCAATGTAATCAACGTGGGCTGGGTTCCCCTAGGATTTTTTTTTCTTTTTTCTTTTCTTTACTACAAAGAAGACCTCCAAGCTCAAAATTCATGAGTGGGCTTGGAGTCATTTTCTCACCTAGATCTCTCACCTTCAGCGTTGCACTGAGGGGGCAAAGTCCATCATGTTGGAAATAGAGCCAGGTATACTGGGTGAACAAAAATGAGCCACCAGCCGCTCCCCTTGGAGTGTGAAAGGCTTTAAGGAGAATCTGTGTGCCGACTATGTACCTTCCCCCTGGAATACAGTGATCTCCTGGGCAACTCCCTGAGGAAATACTCATCCTGAGTCAGGCCTCTGTTGAGATCTGAGCTTTATGAGCTGCTGACGCATTGCTAGCATTCTTACTGATATGTGGCTTCTTGAAGCAATCCATACAACTCACCCTTTCCAGGGTGCTCTTTCTTAACCCCAGTACTCATGCCTGACCCCTCAGCATAATAATCATAAGAGCAAGTAGTGGTGTGGCACTAAATCTGTGCTAAGCATGATCTAAATTCTTAACTTGCAATGACTCATTTAATCCTCAAAATCACCTCTGAAAAAGCCATCATTCTAAACTAAAACAGACGGGTTGAGTAACTGGCTCAAGAGAGTAAGCAGTAGAGTGGGCAGTCTGGCCCCAGCATCTGTGCCACCACCCGAGACATCCCAACCCTGATCTCTGTGCCTTGTAGAAACCCTGAGAAACTCTTCCATGCTGCCCATTCCTGGAGGGAGGGCATCAATTCCTGGCCGGCAAGAGTCACTCACTTCAGCAGAACTGCAGCAGTCATTTTTTTCAGCAGAAGAAATGTCAGTGATTGGATTTGTGAAAGAGAATTTAGGAGAAAATTTAACAGGGCTACGGAGGGGTACAAATGAGATAAGGTGTAAGAAAGACTTCTGAAAACAAATATCAGTCACCACTGATGATGTGGAATGAGCATAGGAATTTAGAGTCTAAGACACATACATTTGAGTCCTGGTCTGTGACTTAGTGGCTGGGTAACCTTGGGTAGACTGGGTCACATAATCTCTCCCAGCCTCATATGCTTCATCTATAAAATGAGAGAACCACCTCTACCTTGTAAGATCATTGTAAAGGTCAGAGTCAAAGTACCCTGGGATATGCATGGCACGTAGAAACATTCAATGAATGCAGCCAATGTTTCTATAACTACTTACATCTTGGTAGGAGAAGGTGCACCTGTCCTCCTCTTGACTTCCTTTGAAATCCAGTTCTCTGGACTTCAGTCCTTGTGGTCCACTTCTCTCCACAAGATTCCAGAAGTGAGTGGAGGAAAGGTGCTAGGAAGCATAGAGGGAAAGAAAGATGAAGATGCTTCCAGTTCCTGCTTATCTGAAGTCAAGTGAAGGGCAAGGCTCATGGGGGCTGCAGCCTCACCTCATTATCCTGAACCTTCTCAGTCCTGTGAGGCCATATCACCACTGCTGTCCCTCCCACAATGCCAGGTGAACAGACGACCTCCACCCCAGCCACATCAAGGATCTGGCCCTTCTTTCAGGTTTCCTCTTCTGCAGGGGTCAAGGCCAGTGACAGCCCTTGTGCTAATCCAAATGACTCCCTGGCTGGCAGTGCAGCCCTGAGAGGCCTGAGGATTTGTTTCTTTCCCCCCTTTGGTGTCCTTTTGCAAGGGCACGATCTGACCACAGGGCTAGTCCAGGGTGGGAATAAGGAGGCAGAAGTTACCGATGTTCACCGTGCAAATGGCTGGACACATGTTGATGGGTAGGGCTGCAATGACGGACCCCTTGGGCTGCAGCTTGAGGCCAGGCCTGCGGTGCCTGTCACTTTCAAAGGTCCTGTCCGCAGGTCTACCTTCAGCATGGGTTCCTTCCCGTCACACTCTCACCAGTCCAGCTGCGCTCAAGTCTCTTGGCTTCCACAGTGCCCTCCGCAGCAGCTTGCCCTGTATTTCTCCTTCCGACGACCAGAGGGCTCCAAGGTGAGTCTTCCACAGAGTCTCGGAGAGGCTTTTTCACTCTCTCCCTCAAGCCTCCAGACCCACGCCCTTCTCTTTGTAAGGGGTCTGGGCCTGGTAGACTCGAAAAGTTAAGTGGGTCTGGTGGCCTGCCTGAATCCCTCGGAGAAATCCTAGTATCGGCACCGCAAGCTCCGGCTCAAGGTGAGGCAAATGAATGAGGGTGGAGAGAAAGAAAAGAAAGGGAATCCTGGAATCTCACCCAACTGAAAACAGCTTCGCACCCCTCACTTTGGGGCCTCAGCACAGCCTTTAATGGCCTTAACTGTAAGCCCAGGATGCTCGTTTCTGGCCAGCAGTGCTGGCTGGGGAGCAGCACTCCCCCGCGAATGCTGCACACTCCATCAGGAGCTCCAAGGTACTTTCGGGAAACTCCTTTTGTCTCTAGAGGATTCATTTACAAAGTAGTTTTCCTGAACCAGTGACCCTGACGGCTGCGTGCTCTCTTGAGGGGCCAGAGAGACAAAGCTGAGATCAAGGACAGTTCACTGTGCTTCTCTCTTTTCAACGGGGTCCCATTCTGGGCTCCAGACCACAGCGGCTCAAATCTTAATTTGACATCTCCACCGCAGATGAAACCCAAACCAAAGCTCTCCTACTGTTTCCGAGCTCCCTCCCCATCTCACTGCAGTGCGCTCGCAGCACGCCCTTCCCCTGGGGCCCGGGACCTGGTGGGTTTGCTGGGGGGCCGCTTTCCCTGCACTGACAACCAGGGATGCACCAGGTCCTCCAGGAAGGTTAAGGGAGCGGAAAGGGAGAAATCCTGAAGCTGCCCTCGGAGCTGGAATGTGATTGGGCCTCTTGGCTTCAGTTTGGAGATCAAAAGTAGAAGGAAGGGTGTTCATTTGATGTGGCTTCCCCTCCCTGACCAGTTCTGAGGTTGCAGGTGGGGGCGAGGGTTCACAGTGGCTTGTAGTCGAGGGCAACATATTGGACTTAAGTGTTCAGGGGTCCTGCGCAGGAGAAACCGCTGTGCTGTGTGTGCTCTTTAAGGTGCTGGGCCGGGTGCACCCTTAGAGGAATGGAGAGCCGCAATCTCTGTCTGAGGCGTTCATTTTGGCCTGACTTTCGAAACAATTCAGCAAAATGAGATTCGTGGGCCCTGGTCTATTCTTAGTCAATTTCCCTCCGCACCTAGTGTCGGAGCGGCAGTGGGCTGGGAAGCCGAGTAGGAACTAGAGAAATACGCCTGGAAGCCAGGTTTGCAAAGCAGACGCGCGGATTCCCCTGGCCTCCTACGTTATTCGGAGATGCCCGCCGCCCCCTACTACAGCCAATTCCCAGCGCTGCCCCTGTTCCCGCCCTCTGCCCCTCTCCGCAGGCTAAACCAGTTTGGGCTAGAGGCCCGCCCCACGTCTGTTTCACGCCCACTCTCGGGTCCCTAAGCCGTGCCCCGCCCCCAGGCTCCAGGTCCACTAGCGCCGCAGCGCGGACTTCCCTAGGAAAGTTGTCCAGCGCCGCCCGCCCCCTCCAAGCTCTTGCGGCCCCTCACCCCATGTGGACCCAACCTTAAGTCCCCAGCAATGCTAATGGACTGTCTTAGAAGGCAGAGAACAGCAACCCTGCAACCCATTAGTCCAAGGAGGACCTATTTAATTCCTGTAAACAGGAGATACTATTTAACCGACTTTGAGCTTAAAGATAAACAGCCAGGGGTTGGGATGGGGGATGGAAGGATGTCAAGCAACGGAGTGGCACAATGAATCCACATTCCGGCATTCCACACCTCGAGGGCTCGGCTCGATTCAGTCCCCTGGTCCAAAGAGCGTCGTTTGACCCGGGTTATTCAATACCCGAGGGGTTATCGAACTAATGCCTTTCCTTTTACGTAAAAGCCCCCAAGGATTATTGCTGATTTGTTCTGGGTCTTTTGGTGCACGCAGTAGTCCTAGCAGGAAACAAGTTATCCTTCTGCCCTATTTCTATCATACCATCTTCCTCCCCACCTCTCCATCTCATTCCCTTCTTTCTTCTCCCCCACTGCTCCAGAAAGACGTCACCACTTTCGAGGAGATTTGCAAGAACTCCAAGGACTCCAGCTAAGAAAAAACATGTAGTGTTAGGGCCTCCGATGCAGTGCCCTGCGTTCTGCGGGGGTCCAGGTGACACGCATCCTCTCCGGTCGGAAAGAGGAGCTTTCGGCCGGGCGTGGTGGTTTACACCTACAATCCCAGAACTTTGGGAGGCCGAGGCGGGCGGATCACGAGGACAGGAGTTCGAGACCAGCCTGGCCAGCATGGTGAAACCCCGTCTCTACTAAAAATTAAAAAAAAATACAAGATACAAAATACAAAAAATACCAAAAAATAATTCGCTGGGCATCGTGGTGAGCGCCTATAATCACAGCTATTCGGGATGCTGAGAATCACTTGAACCCAGGAGGTGAAGTTTGCAGTGAGCCGAGATCGCCCCACTACACTCCAGCCTGGGCAACAGAGGGAGACTCTGTCTCAAAAAAAAAAAAAAAAAAAAAAAAGAGAGGATCTTTCAAGTCCTGATTCTGTTGGGGGGTGGGGAGGGCGGGGAAGAGGGATTCGCAAGGCCTTTGGTGATCTGTGGCCTGGGTGACTTTTTTCTTTTAATGCGCAGAAACCACAGGATGTTTGAGCACGTTGTTAGATTCTCCCCCCCCACCACCACCCCCACCGGCAAATCCACCGCGCAAACTCCCAGAGGCCCAAGAGCCTCCTGCGTTGGGGAAAACGCTGCATCCGTCTCAGATTAGTCTCCTTTGCCAAGAAAACTCGCCAAGAATCCCTGCCCAACCTGCACTCTCGCGGTAGAACATACTAGGTGGTCTTTCTTTCTCTCTTTTTTAAATCTTCTTGCTTTTCCCTGTAAGGCAGACCTTAAGGCCTTAAGGATTGAAACTATAATAACATGTTTAACAGCAAGTCAGTGGCCAAGAGTTTGCTCTGTGGCCTTAAACATGCCTTAGCTATTCGAACAAGAAGAGCAGAACAACTTCTAGTTTAAAGTTTCTTTCCCTTACCCCCGGGCTTTTTGCAGGACCTTCCAGTTCACCTGACTGGAGGAGGATTCTGAACCTGGGCAGTGGCGCAAACTCCGTACCCGCGCTTCTGCAGGCGCGCCCTCACACGCACACCCCACCTTGAACGCTTAGCAAGCCTTTTCCGAGGCTGTTCCCTTTTTCCGGGGAAATAAAGCCTAGATTGGAACCTTCTGCCCAGCTTCCTCATTTGGCCGTCTGGTCTGCATTAGTGTTTTTATAAGGGACTCAAACAAATCGAATACAAGGTCACCAAATAATTAACAGTTGTGAATTCCCTCCGTCCCCATTAAAATACTTCCCTGCTTATATTTCATTTTCGGTTTGCCAACGACAACAGGGTACCCGCAAAAGCACTGCCGAATTGATTACACCACTCTGCGGCCCAGGTCCACCCAGAAACCCGCTGTTTTGCATAACATGAGGTACCAGATGAACTTCAATCCCGCGGGAACTGTGCAACTCTCTGAATGCCCTCCCCGCAGCCGGGCTATTCCCAGAATGGCTCCACTCTGCCCCTTGATAGTCAAGACTCAGAAGGTGAACGGAGAAGTCAACAATTAGTGGTAAACTGTCCTGAGAGTTATTTCTAGTGCACCAAGTTCTTCAAGGATATTCCCATCTCGTTTTGGTTTTTATCTGTTCCATATTGCCTCCTTTTTGAGAGTGTTATTACAACAAGAAAAAAGTAAGGCATATTCTGATTTCAAAGTCCTCTGGAAACCTAACTCACAGCAATAGTCTTAGACTTATTTTGGTTCTCTCATTCTTGAGAGTTTTTTTTCTTCTTGTTGGAATTACGTGGCACTTTTCACTACCTAAAGTCTGAGTCTCTCTCCCCTCTCTCCTCTCTCTCTCTCTCTTCTCTCTTCCCCCCTCCCTCCCTCCCTCCAGCCCTCCCTCCCCTGTATCTCTCAGACCTGTTGAATTCAGAGAACTAATTGTCTGCCTTTCCCAGGCCCCAGGGCTGGGGGTCCAGGCCCCCAGTACTAGTAGCATTTTAATGAGTTATTTCATGAGCAAATTGTATTTCCACCATATCCAACCTTATCCATTCTCATTCCAAGATGGCACCAAAACACATATACACACACTTTCTCATCTTTATGGATCCAACATCATTTCTAAAGCACAATATAAGAGTATTTTAAAAAACCAGGGATAATGTGATTAAAATAAGAACAGGAGGAAGCAAAGCACACCAAAATTCAGATCCTCACATCTAGTTACACTCACACTCCCAACTGGTTAGTGACTACAGACAAATATTAGACAGGGCATTGGGGGGGAAATCGTTCTTTTTTTTTTTTTTTTTTTTTTTTTTTTTTAATTAGCAATAAGTTCTCCTGGAGGATAGGGAGAAGTGGCCCAGGATGGAGTTGTTCAGAAATTGCTTTCTTTATAAACCTGAAGCGCCCAACATTCACTTGGGCAGAGTTTATGCCTGCCCTCCCACTCTCAACCACAGATTTCAGGTGTAACTTTGGGGTTTCCGGGGTAAGGAAGGCTTTTTACAGACACTGTACACTAGCAAGTCGCTCTCGCCTCCTGGACTGGCTTCGGGGCTCCTTTCCTTTTCTTCGCTCCTCCCCTTGTGGGACCCCCGGCTCCTTCAAGCCAAGCCAACCCCACTCGACGGCGATTTAAACCTCCCTTAGGCTAGGCGCCAAGTTAGCGCGGCTGGCCCAGCTCTAGGCCGGCCGCCGCTCTTTCCTCCTCTTCAGGCCGTCCACGCGTTGGGGGAGGGGACCTTAGGGGGTTTGGCGCGGTTAAGAGCCCCACGTGAGAGGGGCGGAAGTCCTCGCCAGGAGCCGGGGATGCGCGGCTGGCGGGTCCCTTCCATCACGGGAGACGAGACACCGTTTGATGTGTTATGACATGAACCCTCAATTAGATCGCTGAGTTGAAACACTCCAATCAGGGGCCCGATGCTAAGCAAGCCCCGGAAGGTCCAGCCCGAGGTCACCGCCGGTGACACATCAAATCAAAATCAGTGAGAGGGAAAGTGAGGCTTTCCCTTTATCAAGCTGAGGCTGCAGCCAGCAACGCACCCCCTCCTCTGCGCACCCCTCCCGCCCGCGGCTCCGCACTCCTACACCCCCGAGCGGCGGGCGACAAGCCGCATCGCCTTCCCAGTCAACGAACTGCCTTTCTTCGCATTTTCTGGGAACCTGGAGACGCAGAGGAGACCGCGACTTTGAAGCTGCCGTCCGGGCGGTCATTCCGCGTCTCCTCCCGCTGTGGACCGCTCCAATCCCCAGCCCTCGATGGCATTACCGGGTTGTAACCGGACTTGTGGATTTCGGTCCTGCTAGTCTGGACGCCTTGGCTCGAGGACAGAGGCCTCCCTAGCCTGGGTGCATATGCAATTCCTCCTCTATCTCCGGGATCCCGGGGCTCAAAGCGCAGTGCCCAGGGAGGAGGCGGCAGGGCAAACAAACTAGGGTAAAGTGAGTTCCCGTCTACGCCGGATTTGGGACCCTCCAAGACGTCCCCCTAACCCTTGTCTGAATGCCACAGGTTTCCGTAGACACCTTCGAACACCCCTCAGGGTCTTTTGGTCCTGTGCCAAATTCACAGGGCGCAGCGAACTAGTTAGGGTGCCCACTTGGGGGAGGGGCGGGGATTCTTGCCACTTCACTCCCGGGCAAAGAAAATGCGCGCCCAACCGCCGGCCAGCCTAGGCCTCTGGGATTTCTTCTCTTGAAGAAGGCCCTCTTGAGCAGTCTTCTCTGAGGTTCCTTAGCCTCTTTCCGGAGTGTGGTAGAGAAGGTCACGATTAACAGAGGACTTGGAGGTAGAAAAACAACTGTAGCAGGGCGTTCAGCCTGCGGAGGGTTGGGGAGCTGCAGGGGCAGCCCGGAGGCCAGGGACTCAGTTGCACTACTACGAAGAAGCCACGTGTCTTTGCAAAAGTGGCTTTAGTAGTCCTAAAATCATCATAAAATACCCGGCGTTAATTTGCCCTCTGGACCTTTCAGCAGCTCATGAACCTCGCTGACCTCGGGCTGCAGCCCGAACCCAGCGTGGGCAGGACTCTCGTGCAAGGAGCGCGACTAAGAGAGGCGGGGGCTGGAGCCGCGGAAGAGCCCGGGGGCGGGGGCGGGGGAGCGTTAGCCCACTCTAAAAAGCTTAGGGGAAGTGCTAGCACCCAGGGTAGCAGTGGCTGAAGCAGCTTCCGAACCACTAACTCCAGCGCTGCAAGGTTCCTGGGCAACCCCACTTAGCTGGGAACAGGTCAAAGTCGTGGAGCTAAGTCTAGGGAGGATGGTGGAGTGGATAACTACCTAAATCTCTTTCATCCCCTCCTTTTCTTCTCATCTCCTTCCTTTTCCCTCTCTTTTCCTTTTCCTCGCTACCTTTCCTGTCTCCTTCCACGTTATTGTCTCCCTCCTTTAGGAGCTGAGTTGCCGATGCCTGTGGATCCCTCCCAAATTTCTGGGACCAGAGGTAATGCGAGGCTTTCATGAGGGCACTGGCCACGCCGCGGATCAACGCCGGTGGCAAGAAGAGGGCGCAAGGGTTTCCGCAGACACCGACACACGCACGCGCTTTCACACAGGGTACCAGGGATCCTCCCCGACCCCCACCAGCCCTCGAGAATAGCGCTGAGAGAGAAGCGTTGCCTGGCTGAGAAAGGTGGATGGGCACACCCATGTACCTTTGTGTATTAAGTACCCACAACCCCCAAACTTAGCCGATCCTGCCCGGGCCCGCCCAGCTGCTGCTGCCGCATCTGCAGAAACCACTCGGGTTGAGGCCTCGGAGCAGCCGGGAGCGCGACGCTGGAGCAAAAAAGCCGAAGAGCGCAGGGCTCCAGCCCGGTTGACCATCCCAGCACCCAGCGCTGGGACCAACCGAGAACCTGTGCGGTGTCAGGACCAAGGGGCTGCCCGACGCCTCTCGCGGACTACCTCCTCAGACGGTGGAACTCGCTAGTGCTGGCTTTTCCCAGGTCTTTCCAAGGCTCACTCATGCCCTGGATCTGCCCCAGCAGCTGAGGCTTTGGACTGCGAACCCAGTACCCCTAGACACCGGTTCCATCAGTTCCCGCCCCGTCCCCTCTCCAACCGAGTTCATCCGCCTACTGCCTCTCGTCCTCCACGTTTCCCTCACCAGCCACCAGACAAGCGGCAACCACGCCGCTTTCTGCAAAAGAGGAAGAAGGAAAGAAGAGAGAGAGAAAGAAAGGGGGGAAAAAGGAAGGGAGGATTACAGACTGGAATAGAATCTGCAGCCGCATTCAGAAACTTACTCGAGATTGAGAAAAACAATTTAAGAAAAGTAAAGGGGAAGTGTCCAAAGTGGGAAGGGAATTCACAAATGCAGCCTCCCCGGCTGGAGTAGCACCCTGGCTGCGGAGCTCCAGCGGGAGGGGTGTCGGCGTCTTCTTTGCCACTTACCTAGTCCCCTGTCTACAAAGCTGGTGATCGTATTAGCCGACTTGGAAGACTGGAAAAAGCTGGCATTGATACCTAGCTTCTCTGCGATGGAGTAAGTCCTGTAGATTGACAGCATGTACTCGTGGGGCACCACGCGCGGACCCCTGCCTGGAGGCTCCTGCGCCCAGGGCTGCTGAGCCTGGGGCTTGTCCTGAGGTCGCGGCTGTGGCTTCTGGCCCTCCCGGCCCGCGTCACTCTCGCGCGGCGCCCGCGGCATCTTCCCTTCCTTGCGGCTCCGCATGCCCTTGGAGCCCAGCTCGGCGGACGACGAGGAGGATGAGATGGAAGCCTGCTGGAAACCGGGCAAATCCCACAGAAAACTGATGAGGAAGACGGCCGAGAGCAGGACCCTTGGAATATCCATGGCGGGCAAGTGGCTGCGTCTTCCCAAGAGGCGGTGGCGGCTGCGCAGGACGCGCGGGGCACGGAGCGGCTGGACAGCGGCCGGGGCCCGGCTCCTCCGGCGGACTCGGAGTGCGAGGAGCCGGGTCCCAGCCACACAAACCCCGGCCCCGCCACGCCCCCTCCCGCCCCTCGCCGGGAGGGGAGGAGAGGGGAGGGGGGTAGAGGAGGGGTGGGGAGGGTGGGAGGAGAGCCGGGCGGTGCGGGACGGAGGTGTGGGGGAGAGGGGCCGCGGTGCGCCCGTGTGGCAGGAAGACGCAGCGCCCCCGCGGGACGCGCGCGGGGTTGCTGGGCGGTGAGTGCGGCGCGGGCCCCAAGCGCTGACCGGGGGAAGGCGGGCGCGGCCGGCCAGTGGCCGGAGAGCAAAGGCCGGCGGGCCGCGCCAGGGTGCCCCTCGAACTCCTGGAGGCGCGGTCCCTCCGCAGCGCGGCCCCGGCTCTCGGTCCTTGCCAGCTGCCTCCGCTTTCCTGGGAGCCAGCGGCCCGGGAGGAGCGAAGCGGCGACGGCGCCCCCCAGGGACGGCTCAGAGCAGGCGCCTGTGCTGCAGGCTGCGCGCTGCCTCGAGGCGGTGGTACCTTCCCTTCTCGGCCCCAACTGCCAGGCCGGCCGTTCGCGCCCCTCAGGGGCCAGCCCCGAGCCAGAAAAGCCTCGCCGTGGGCCAGGCGCAGGGACCGGCTCGGAACAGCCCCATTTTCTCGGTGGGGTATCGCTCTCCACAAAGACAGGCGCCTATTCCCGACCCTCGAGGTCAGGCAAAGGCCACGAGCCTTTAGAGTTTGGATCGAGGCTAGAAGCTGCTGCGCTCCCCTGCAGGCCCCAGCCTCTCCTCTCGCAGTCCTCAACCTCTTCTGACGCTGACTTTAGCCGCTCCACTTCTCCTTCGTCTGCTCCCGGGCTCCTCTCCCTCTCGCGGCCTGTCCCCCGCCTCCACTGCGTCCCCATTTTCCCTCTCTTCTTTCCCTCCCGCCTGCAGGACTTCCTCCTTCCCCAAGTTCCTTCTGCATTCCAATCCCTCTTTCCCCAGCCTGCTTTTCTTCTCACACTGCCCTCCCATCTCACACTGCCACCCCACCCTCTCTCTTCCCGGCCTCCCCCTCCCCTTCCAGTGGACCCCTCCCTTTGCAGCTCTACCCCAATCTGTTTCTCTTCAGCCCAGCCTCGCCCCATCACGAGTTTCCTTTATCTGTCCCCAGATTCCCGTGCCTGTCTTCCCCGCCCACTGCCTCGCTCATTCCCCGGCCTGCACGCTGAAAGACAAGGCGGCGTAGCGCTGCTTCTGTCTCCCACAGCGCTCTGCGCTGGACTGCTATGGACGGAAGAGTTTCCCTGAGCATCGATTGGGTGCTCAGGCACCAACCATAAAGCATCCTCCTTAAATCGTACCAACAACTTTGTGAGGCTGGTGTTACTATTTTCACTTTCATGGATGGAAAAAAACAAAACCAAGACTCAATGGAGATAAGTGACTTTTCCAAGGCCACTCTGTCAGGATATGCAGCAAGGGACAGAACCCCAAGCCCAAGATTCTTCCCACTGGGAAGTCATTCCTGGCCCAACATCTCTATTTCATTCAGTTCTTGCTTTTTTTTTTTCTCTTTATGGTTTCACTCGATCTCAGGTGGCTTCTTCCTCCTCCATGCTACTCTCTGTGTGTGTTCCCAGTCTCTCTAATCTCCTCCCTCTCACTTTCTTCCCCCTTCTTCCTTTTGCTTTTTCATCACCTCTTCTGTTCTGCAGGGACCACTCACAGGACAGCCTCCATGGGGAGGGAGTTTTCTGCCCTGCTCCCCTCATTCCTTTAACTTCCTTAAGGATACCCCTCCACCCTGGACACTGGCCTCCTCCAGGTAATGGCAAGCATCCACAGAGAACTTGGTGGCGGTCATGGTTTGAAGCCCTTTACCGATATTATTTTACTCAATCTTCACAGCAATTCTGAAATAAGTGATGTATTATCCTTATTTTACAGATAGGGAAACTGAGGCCCAGGGTCACACAGCTCCAGAGTATGGGCTCTTAACCACTGACCTACTGAGCTTGGCAACTCTCCCCTTGGTCTCCATGGATCCCCCTTCTGGCCCTATCCCAATTCTACTTTATCCCCTAGTTTTGGTTTCATGGTTGTCAAGTTGTGAGAACTTATACTTGAAGGTGCTTTTACTATAATATTTTCTTCCTTCCTCTCTCTTTGCTTTAAAATGGCTTATTATTATTACAATAAAATAAAAGGAGATGAAACTAAAAGGAGATGAAACTAAAAGAAGAAATTATTTCTCAGATTTTTGCCACTGCAACAAATCCAAATGTTTTTGCCTTTTGGGTTCCCTTCCCCTCCTTTATTTGTTATGCTCATATCCTTTTCATATTAATGCAATCCAGGGATAGATATTATGTTGGATTCCTCCCCTGTCACTTAACATTTTACAACCAAGTCCACTGCCTTCAGCGTCTCTCCATGTCCCCCGCCTATCTCTACAGGTCCTCACTGCCCCTCTACTGGCCTGCACATGCCATCTCTGCAAAACCACAGACTCAAAACTCCTCATTTCTCATTTGCAGAAGCAACATCTCCCCTCTGCCTACCTGTCACCTGTGGGATGCAAGTGGTCTTCCTTGGCCTGCCCTGTGTCTTGCTCTGTGTCTGCCTCTCAAGTGTCATCCAGGAAAGCGTCCTCCTTGTGGTCTATTTCCATCCCTTCCCTCAGGGAAATGAACACTTGTGGTTTGAGTTTTCCGTATTTTCATTTCTATCAGTGTGGTGTCGGGTTAGTTAACACTGATTCATAGTTTCAGACCCTCCATCCAATCAGTACTTTATGTTTCTTGCCTGCAGAGGCAGCTCTATGTGTTCTCTCTTCATTTTGCCCACAGCAATTATTATCTGCTACAAGTTATCAGTAAACAGGAAACAAAGTAATGAGCCTATTGCTGTGGTTTAGGACCTCTCAGCATGCTAGATGGAGTCTCATGGAACAGTAAATGACAGTGAAACAGGGACCACAAATGCTGTGGTCTGTTGTCCTTCAGGATTCCCCTGGGGCTGACATTACCTTCCCTCATTGCTATCAGCCCCAGGTCTTTGCAAGAAAAGTTCTGGCTAGTCTTTGCCTGAAAGGGCTGCAGCAATCATTCACAGGTGAGGAAACAGAGGTGCAGACAAACTCAGTGGACAGAACTACAGGTTTTAAACTAGTCAGAAATATAACTAGGATTAGGAGCCAAGACATTCTGACTCC
>NW_022436943.1:4852099-4868122 GCF_009761245.1 Sapajus apella | reverse complement strand
TAATGCCTTAAGCAGTTTTATCTGTGAAAAATATTAAAAAGGTAAAAGTTTCTTGAGATGAACTGAGAAGGTCTGATGTGGGTTCCTTTAGCAGCCTGACCGTGGCATTCGTGCAGTGGTTAGATTTTTCAACAGCAAACAGATGGAAAGACACACGACTGTGCAGCATGGTATCTCCTGCCCCCCTGTGGACGCCGAGGGAATTACCTGCGGAGAACCAAAGCAGTACTGGACAGGAGCACATGCTTACTTTCAAATTTGAGCAAGGGATAGTGGCATCTATTAACATAATTTTAAGAAATCAGAGAGTCATGCCTAAGATATGTGTATCATTTGGCAACAAAACATCCGTAAATGAGAGCTCTGCCCATCCGGAGATACAGGACCAAAAGCAAATAGAGTTGTCCTGTTATTATCTCAAATCGGTGCTGTTATTGTTTTAAAATTATTATTTTACATTAATCTAGGGAGAGAAGATTCTCTTCAATAAATAAAAGATTTTATATTTTGTTTTATTTTTCATTCGGGTGTCACTCCAAAGACAACTGTGAAGTAACCATTCTTTTTTTTGAGATGGAGTCTTGCCTTGTCGCCCAGGCGGCCCAATGGCATGATCTCGGCTCACTGCAACCTCCGCCTCCTGGGTTCAAGCGATTCTCCTGCCTCAGCCTCCTAAGTAGCTGGGATTACAGGCGCCCGCCACCACACCTAGCTAATTTTTGTATTTTTAGTAGAGACGGGGGTTTCACCATGTTAGCCAGGCTGGTCTCTAACGACTGACCTTGTGATCCACGCACCTCAGCCTCCCAAAGTGCTCAAGACTACAGGCGTGAGCCACTGCGCCCAGCCGAAGTAACCATTCTTTAAGGGGCTCTGAAAATACGCCTTAGCACCTGAAATTTTGCAAAAATGAAGTCGCTTTTTAAGACCCCAGTTGAAATACAAACATTATCTAGTAGGATCCCCATTCGTATTTTACTATCCCTATTAGATTATTCCAAATAAGATAATAACCCAATAAGATTAGCTAGCTGACACCTATTTGGTCTAAAGTAATAAGACTTAAGACTGGTAGATTTTGATTACAAGAAGACAGAAAGGACTGGGTTTTTAATTCTGTCCTTTTGCATTCCTAGAGCCTCTGGCAAGAAGAATAAAGAGGAAATCTTATTCTTCAATCAGGTGCACCTCAAGTTACCCACACTTGCTTCAGTCTGAGCAGTCCTGCTTTTATCTGTTTTTTACATCCTCATAAAATTTCACCTGCAAAAAGGTCCCTCAAAAAAAAAAAAAAAAAAAAAAATGAAAAAGGAAAAAAAAAAAAAAAAAAAAAAAAAAATTCATGACAAATACACATAAAATGCGACTTCTCCTTTATCTCTTAGACTGGGAGGTACCAGCACTATTAATATTTTCTGCTTTCCCTAATTTATATTGACACGGATTATTCCATTTCTTTTGTTTATTTGTTTGTTTCCTTGGCAGAATAATTTACAGAGAAGTTAAATGAAATGAGTTGTGCCAGATGGCAGAATACTCTGGGCCTCAGCTTCCCCACCCCATCAGCTGAATGGAGTCTCAGTGAATGGCAAATCAGTCTGTCCCATGAATGCCACCAGAACGACAGCACTGAGATTGGTAGGGAATTGGCATTTTAGTTCTGAATATTGAAAGAAGCACCAACACTCACTGGGGGAATCAAAGCAACCCAATCATTGCCCTTCTTTGGTTCCATTGCAGGGCACATAGATGTCCAACTATCTTGTAGTCTGTCTGCCAACACCAGTGGTTCTCCAAGTGTGATCCCTGGTGCAGCTATATCAGCATCACCTGAAAACTTGTTAGAAATGCAAATTCTTAAGCTCCACCCAGATGCAGAATCAGGAACTCTGGGGGTAAGGCCCAGTGATCTGTGTTTTGACAAGCCCTCAGGGAATTCTGATGCACACCAAGATTTGAGAACCACTGGCCTACACCATGAAATAGGGGCAAGTTACCTGCCAAGAACTTCAAGAAACTTTGATTTTAAAGGGAAAGCTGTAAAGGAAATGCGTAGCATGCAATTTTACTTTCAAATTAATGATTCTCATTCCTCATGAGCAAATAATTTTCATTCTCCATGTGAACCAGGTGTATTTAATTGCCTACAGCCATACCAGGCCAAATGTGGCTAATCTGGCTTGATCTCTAAAAAAAAAAAAAAAAGTATTGGGATACTTAAATTGGACCCGATTATAATCTGAAAGGAAGACAGAAACATCAGAATGAAGTCGACTAAAGACATCTTATACACTATGGATGTTAAATGAGGGGCTTAGAGCCAGGGGTTCCGATCTCAGCTCTGTCACTTCCTAGCTACATGAATTCAAAATCTTCTACCGTGAGTTTTGCCACCTCAAATAGAGGTGAAAATAAGTCCCTCTAAGTTTTTTTGTGGAGATTATAAACAATAACATGTAAATTCTTACCACAGATATGAGTAAATATAGTGATTATTAATTAGTCAATTATTTGGATTTTTTAAATATTGAATAATTCTTTGTTAATTTTAGTAGTTCTCAATCTTGATACTTTTGACTTTGAGTTACACTTCAACATTTTGGTTTAACTAGTTTTTATATTCTCTTAAAAATTTTTTTTTGTTAAGTAACTTCTCTTAAATGGCTGTTTGTTTGACACGGCGAGGTTTTACTGTATTTCACTGTGAATTTGGGGCAGCACTTTTCTTCTGTAATGCTTTGACATGTTTTATGTTTGTCCAAATATTCTGCATTAAAAACACATTGCAGTTTGCTAATAGGTATTGGGATATTTAAATTGAACTGACGAAGTGCCTTTTCCAATGAGCGTCTAGGATACTTATGAGAGTAAAGATGATTAAATTCTAGGAATGATTTGATCCTTGCCAAATCTTGCATAGAGAATAACAATCATATAGGAAATTGTCTTTCCTGTTTAGGATCAGATTTGGTTTGAAAAATTACTACTAACTTTGTAAACATTAAAATAGAAGCAATAAAGATGTGAAATTTCACACAGGGGATCTACAATGTTTGGATAATTATAAGCATATGGCTACTTTACATGAGATCTCTGTTAAAAGTGTATTTACTAGGGCTCTGGGAAAACAGAGGCTCTCAAATTCAGGGTTTATTTACATACACTGAGAATGTCACATTTACTATCCATTTATCATAATATATTTTTACTTCAGAGTTCTATATAGTATTAGCAAAATGACAGCAGTATCTGTTGTTTATTGCTCTCTTGTCTGTTAGTTAACTTACCAAGTTTTACTCATGAGAGAAATGGAAAAGAGCAATTAACCTTCAGTCAAACATGTCAAATTCTTTCTCAATAATTTTAGAATTTCCGATATTTTACGTTAATATTTAGGGTATATGCCTGTGTGGAGTAGTTTCAATATATTCTACTCAAATAAAAGTGATTGATGTAACAATTTTATGTGCTTTTTTAAAAACAGTACTTCAATGTATTTGTTTCTAGGAATAAGAAAAAAAAACCTACAAATTTGATGCTTATTTATGTAGAATTAATTAAATAAACACTTTAAATCTTAGAGATGGTTGAAATTTTATTTTGAAATGAGTAAGTATGGGATTTGAGAGTTTGGAAAGTCAGTATAAACCCTACCTTTCTCAAAAAGTCTTTCCATGACTTTTCTTCTCAAGTGCTAAGATTATGAAATATCACAGCTGCAAGTTATAATAAGTTGATCTCAAATACAAAGTACAGAGATGGAAAGTAGGATAGTGGTTGCCAGGGGCTTCGGGAGGAGGAAATGGGGAATTGGTATTTCATGGGTACAAAGTTCCAATTTGGGAAGATGAAAAAGTTCTGAAGATGGACAGAAGTGGTTGCACAGCAGGGAGATTATACCTAATGGTATGGAACTGTACACTTCAAAAACAGTTAGGATGAGCCAGGCGAGTGGCTCACGCCTATAATCCCAACATTTTGGAAGGCCGAGGCAGGTGGATCACGAGGTCAAGAGATCCAGACCATCCTGGCCAACATGCTGAAATCCTGTCTCTACTAAAAATAAAAATAAAAAAATTAGCTGGGCATGGTGTCGCACGCCTGTAGTCCCAGCTACTTGGGAGGCTGAGGCAGGAGAATTGTTTGGACCTGAGAGGCAGAGGTTGCGGTGAGCCGAGATCATGCCACTGCACTCCAGCCTGGCGACAGAGTGAGACATCATCTCAAAAAAAAAAAAAATGGTTAAGATAGCCAACTTTATGTTGTATCTATTTTACCACAATAAAAAGTACACAGGCTTAATAAAAATTTTCCAAAAAATCCACTTGCAAAACATATGCTTAAAGACAAAAGTGTTTTAGACAGCTTTGTTGACAATTTTGGCTTTTTCATATCACTGCACAGACTCTGTTAATAAGCATAACTGAGTGTGGTTTCATGTTTATCTGCAGACATGTCAAGGGGAATGTTTTATTAGTCCTTTTGAGATGAAAACCTGACTCTACCTCTCCAGCTATATCATGTGAACCATCCGGAATTCCTCTGTTTTTTTCTTAGATAAGACTATTTCAGTAAAGATTAGAATTTGCTAAGTTAATTCTATTTTATGAAAGGACTAATACGTGAAGAAGATTTTTTTTAAATTTTTTTATTATTATGCTTTAAGTTCTGGGATACATGTGCAAAACGTGCAGGTTTGTTACATAGGTATACACAAACCATGGTGGTTTGCTGCACCCATCAACCTGTCATCTACATTAGGTATTTCTCCTAATGCCAGTCCTCCCCATGAAGGAGACTTTTAAGCACTCAATGAAAAGTTGATTCTGTAAATTCCTGGTGCACCTATTCCAATGTTTGACAGGCCTCCAAGGAAGGAAAAATTCTGAAATAGTTAAAATTTATATTGTTCCTCTTTGCCTTCTCTTCCCAGAATCTTCATGTTCCCAGTGTGCCTTTCTCTTGGCTAACTGTCAATTAATGCCTAGTATCTACCTCTCCAAGAGTAAATTAATTCCAGGCTTAAGCTTTCAAGAAATATATATATTTCAATAAAATATTCCTGAATACCAAAAAAGTATTCAGATCAAAAATCACGATGCCTGAATGGTGGTGGTGGTCCAGGCACAATGACAGTCCCATATTTTTATGTGGCTGTATTCCTTTCCTGGAGTTGTGCCACATTTACTGTGTACATGTTACAATCACAGCTTGTGAGGGCAGGGCAGGGCTATAAAGATCATATAGTCCAGCCCTTTCTTTTAGAGATGAGGAACTCTGCCTGTAGAAACTGGTAAGAGGCTTACTGAAGCTTGCGTAGTTCATCGAGTTGAGAGCCCCAGTCCCCAGTCACGAATCCGGGGCTCTTATTAGAACACCAGCACTTTTTCCTGTACTCTTCTCCGACGAGTATCCATTTAAACATCCTTCCTTTCCAAAAAAATTGAGGACTGTGAAGATAATTTTCACACTTTTAGGTATTCCCCACTGGGCTGGGTAAGCATGATGTGGACATATTCAGGTACTTGATATTTATAGGTGTCAAATACAGGTTTTTACACCCTTTAAATGCTTTTAGGTGTACCCCACTGGGTGAGGCACACATGACATAGTTATCAGTCTAGATCATCTTTTTAAGTATCTGTGTTGAAATGAGTTGACCTTCCCTTTCTCTTGTCCTCTATCTCCTGCACAGCAAGGACAACATGAATTATAATCCATATAGAGCAATATGCTTACTTGAAGACTATAGTGAACTCAATGACCAATTTTTCCTTTTCTGTCTGAATAATTCTGGCTGCTTTAAGGGTTTCAACAAGACTCTATTTGTCCAAAGTGCCGCCCTCCTATAAAGGAAGTTATGCAACCTAATCTAGACAGATTTCAGATAAAGCCATTTGTTCTCTTAATCCACTTTCAGAAATATTCTAGTTCTGGCCTCTCATTCGAAAACAGTCTCACTAGAAAACAGTTACTGAGGTGAGCCAATGCTTACAGGCATGAGCCAATATGTCTACTGTGACCAATACATTCTAGCCCTAACTTCACCTCCCCTTACTTCCAAGCAGAGGTCTGGCAATTGAGCTGCATGATGTTGTGGATCCTTCTAAGTCTGCATGTGTTTTTCGCCACCTATGTTCTGCAAACACATGTGTCTCAACTGGAAGGCTGGCCTGCCTGCCCCCCTCTCCACCATCTGCAATAATTTCTAATTATTGAGAATGCTAACAATTTAATATTAAAGAACAATCAGAGTTGCAGGAACAATGGTGAATCCGGCCATTAGCAATTTAAAGAAATTAACAAGAGGCGATTTAGGAGTTTGCCTAAAGGCGATTTAGGCAGTGAAGTGACTTTCACTTGCCTGGCTCCCTGAGACTTTCCAGGCCACCCGGCCTCTCTCACCATTTGCCCTCTTTCTTCTCTGCTCAAAGACTGGCTCTCTTCCTCTCCATTCCTGGTTTTTCTCCATCGTCCTCCTTCTTTTCATTCCTGCCTCCTCCTCTTTCTCCCAGCCTTTTCTTTTTCTCTTCCTCTTTCCAGCTCTCTTCCTATCCTTTCTCCTCTAACTAGCTAACATCTGGGGCTGAAGCACAATCTAAAACTTTCCATTCACATTGGCCCTAATTTAAGGATCAAATGAATTGAACCTTATATTTTCCTCTAAAAAAAAAAAAATCCTACCAGTTGAAACTAATCTATTTTTCCTTTTATTTAAATGTGGTCCTTGATAGATTTATTTCCCTGCAGTGGCCCTGCAAAGGGGAAAAACTTTTTTAAAAACTCTATCTGTCCCATAAGGATTTTATTATTTAGTATTTGTTTAAATATGGCATCAAATAAATATGATTCCTTCCCTGTATTGGTGTGTTTTTATGGTTGGGTGGAGCCGACACTACAATTTCTTTGCTGCATTTTTTTGAAGGTTCTTGTGGCTGCCATGGATTCAGTTTGACCCTCTCTTAGAAGTTAGTTCATATCTTAGCAATATTAGGCAGTATGTAACTTGCCAGGAATATTACTTTAGGAGTGTAATATAAATTAGTAATATCTGAAATTATAATTTTAACACTATAAGCCTCTTCCATAAGCATTTTGGCTTCTTTTGGCACTCAGATCTGCTTTGTGTTTTGTTTGTTTATTTGTTTGTTTGTTTGGAGACAGGGTCTTGCTATGTTGCCCAGGCTGGTCTCAAACTCCTGGCTTTAAGTGATCTTCTTGCATCTATCTCTGGAGAAGATGAGATTACAGGCATGAGCCAATGCGTCTACTGTGGCCAATACATTCTAGCCGTAACTTCATCTCCCCTTACTTTTAGGCAGAGGTCTGGCAATTGAGCCACATAATGTTGTGGATCCTTCTAAGTCTGCATGTGTTTTCTCGCCACCTATGTTCTCCAAACACATGTGCCTCATCTGGAAGGCTGGCCTGCCTGCCTCCTCTCCACCATCTGCACCTAACTGTGACAGACATGTTTTATGTTGCCCGCCTCCGCCCTAGCTCCTGATGTGTCCTGAAGGACAGGTGTATGTGGATCTGAGAGAGAAAGAAGAAAAATAAACTCCTTGAGTGATTTTATCAGCTTTTCTGCCTTCCATGTCCTCTGACCACCTCCGCATATACATACGTCTCCCCTAGAGTAAGAAGTATTGGTTGGGGTTTATCTTATTAAAATAACAGTTCTCTAGAGCCATGTAGCACAGAACTCTCCCAAAAGAACTGTAGGCAGGTAATTTAGTGAGACTGCATTTTGAGAAACTCCTAACCACCGTGACAAGAAGAATCACTGAAAGTCAGATCTGAGAAAGGCCTAAGAGATCACCCAGTATAATTGGTTCAAAATAGGCAGAGTAGAATAATGGTTCAACTTGCCCAAGCACAAATCTTGCCACTGCCATTGCAGCTATACAGCCTTGGTGTCTTACAGAATTTTTTCTGTTCTTAACCCTTCTATAATGTGGAGTCAACATGCCATCTAACTCACAGGTTTGTGGTGAGGATAAAACGAACTAGTGCCTGTAAAAAACTCTGAATACAGACTGGCACATCTTACTGTTAGTAGTAGTATTATTTTACAGATGAGAGGAATGAAGCTCAGGGTTAGATTCTGTGCAGAATCTCATGGTTAGTGACAGAGCTGGGATGAAAAGCCGTGCCTCCTGACTACCATTCAGCCAGCTAATAAAAGGGTGGGTGTTCATGAACTTCATATTGAGTTTTTGCAGGATGACTAAACAGATTTTTTTTAAAAAACATAGTTGGGGGTACTGATCACAGAGCACAGATTCCAACCAATGCCTTCTAATCACTATCCAGGCATGCCGGATTGAAAACAAATGGACAATTTCAATGTGGTGACGCAATGCCAAATGCTCTAGATTACAGTCTTCTACAAACTGCGGGTTGTGACATAGTAGTGGGTTATTATATCAGAGTAATGAATAATGACCAGAAAGTTTTTGAAGTGAAAGAATGGAATAGAATAAAACAAAAAAGAAAGAATAGAATAGAATGGAATAGAATAGAATAGAATAGAATAGAATAGAATAGAATATCAGAATGCCTTGAACATAGTATAAGCATTCTCTTGGAAAATTTGAGTAGTGCGTGAATGTTTGTGTGTGTGTGTGTGTGTGTGGGATTGCCCATAAATTTTTTTCTATGAGATGTGTTAATTTTTAAAAAAAAAAAAAACTTCTTCAGAATTGTTCACTAACACTTTTTAGCATGGTTAGATATATAGCTAGAAAATTTGTGAGGAACAACCTTCTTAATTCCCTTGGAATTAACTGTTTAATCAGCAATGGCCTTTTCTAGTTACTCATCCACCTCAGCCACATTACATTCTAGGCAAAAGAGCCAGGAGGAAGGAGGAATGAGGGAAAAGTGGAGCTGCAGACAGAGGCTGCTCATTGCTACCATTTTCTAGGAAACTGCTACTCTGGCTGGCTGGCCACATGAGAGCTCTGACCATAGCCTCCAAATGTCCCCCAGGACAGGTTGCATTGGCCACATGATTGCATGGCTGAAAAATATTAACAGCATCAGCTTAAATAAAAGAGGGATTAAAAGCTAGAGACACTGTCTCTGAGGACAGAGCTCACCAAAGGAAGCTCATTAGACAAACTGATGTTTCCTTAAAAGTTGTCTGCAAAATGTGCAAACTGACAAAATGTTTACAGAACCCCTAGAACTCCACCAGCTAGGTTTACCTTTGGCAGATCACTCTGATGACTCTATAATTACTACAGTCCTCTGGTTATCTTTCTTATATGGCTGGAGATGAAAGAAAACCAATAACTGAGGCCAATTAATTCAAGCTGTCATCCCCCCCAACAAAGAACTGAAAGAGATCTTCAGGGCAACTGTTCAATGTGATTTTTTTTCATTGGAGACTCTCTTTTATAAAACTCAAATACACAGACAGCAAACTTAACCTGGTTATTTCTTGTCCTCTTCTTCTGTCCCCATCAAATCACTGTTTTTGAAACGTATTGATTTAGCAAAACTCAATCCAGACCAGTTAGCCTCAGGGTACACTAACATGTTTTTGAACCAGGTAGTTGACAAATTGATTTAAAGGCCTCCGGGAAAATGCTAGCAGAGTGCCTGAGAGAGTAGCATGATTCAAGGGCCAAGCATGTGTGGGTGCCGGTCAATCTTGCCACCTCGATATTTCTTTAATCTTTTACTTTAAAGTGTCTGGAGCTTCTATCCCACAGAAGTGGGAAAACTATATTCTTTCTGTCCTCAGTATTTCTGGGGATTCTTGGAGGATGATGTTTCTCCCAGTTTTCATTTATTCCAAAATTAGGCCAAATTTTCACTTTCTTCTGTTCTTCTATGACTGTCGCCTCTTGCAATCTTGCCTTGAATGCAGTTGTCATGCTTTTGGCCTCTGGCTGCCCACAGTTCACAAGAATGCCACCTGTGCCAGGCTGCTCCTGAAGGTGGAAGCCCGGCAGATGACTCAAAAGCCAACATTAGATGTCTTTTTTTTTTTTTTTAGATGGAGTTTCATTCTTATTGCCCAGGTTGGAGTGTAATGGCAGAATCTTGCCTCACTGCAACCTCTGCCTCCCAGGTTAAAGCTGTTCTCCTACCTCAGCCTCCTGAGTAGGTGAGTTTACAGGCGCCCACCACCACATCTGGCTAATTTTTTGTATTTTTAGTAGAGACAGGGTTTCACCATGTTGGCCAGGCTGATCTTGAACTCCTGACCTCAGGGGATCCACCCGCCTCAGCCTCCCAAAGTGCTGGGATTACAGGCGTGAGCCACCACGCCCAGCGATGTCATTGGTCTTAAGCAGTCTTCATTTGGGTCACTTCTCTTCTCACAAGCCCTCTCCACTTCCCATCCCCCTCATCTCTGCCCGGTTTCCCTGCCCCCTCCTTCCTCCACAGGCTGCCCAGGATATCTCAAAATTTTGTTTCTTTATTACGTAAACAAATCAGCTTCCCATTTCTTCTTCTATTGGTACCCAAGAGACACAAAGCCCATTGCAATGGGCCAACCAACAATAGACCCAATCATGATGGTCAGTCTCCATTTATTGTGTATAGAAGCCTGTAAATATACTAAAATCAAAAGCTCATTTTTTTTTTCTGTGAATCAGATTAAATTCTTGGGGAAGGCACCCTCCTTACCCTAACATGAAATATGCTGCCCAATCTTTAAAAGCAGAAACAGACGTAGTCAGATTCTCAAACATTGTTTCTAACAGAGTTTTTCCTCTTCTCACTACTATTTAATAAACGTTCTTAACTGAGAAACTGATTTATTAAATATGTGACATTTAGAGTTTATAAAAACCAAGCATGTTGAAAGAATTTTCTGAGCAAGAAAACATGTGCTCATACTTCCAGGACTCTTCAGTTTCGCATTTGTTATTGTTGTTGTTAATGATATTTGCTATCTAGCCCAACGTGCTAGCTAGTACACTGCCAGCCCAGCCACACCTCTTGTATGAAGCTAAATGCAAATCACACGGGTAACTTCATCATGGCTAAGGAAAAGCCCCCCAAACCAACAGCTTTGGCTGAGTCTACAAGCGTTTAGCTAAACTAGTTAAGGGCACATTTCAACATTTGGCTGACCTGATTCCATCAAGGCAAAAAATGAGAACTGGGCCAGACAAGGTGCTCCAGTATACATATATACTCACCTAAGCAGAATGCCTGGATAGATGCTCTGTTTTCTCTGCATCTACTCTTGACTTGTCCCATAGATATTTTAGAGTAAGGATTAGAAGAGTTTGTTCACCACATGTTCTCACTCATAAGTGGGTGTTGAACAATGAGAACACATGGACACAGGGAGGGGAACATCACACACTGGGGCCTGTCGGGTGGTTGGGGGGCTAGGGGAGGGACAGCAGGGGCTGGGGGAATAGGGGAGGGAGAGCAGGGCGTTGAGGGATAGGGGAGGGATAGTATTGGGAGAAATACCAAATGTAGATGACAGGCTGATGGAGGCAGCAGACCACCATGGCACATATATAGCTATGTAACAAGCCTGCATGTTCTGCACATGTACCCCAGAACTTAAAGTATAAAATAATAATAAAGAAGAGTTTGTTCAAAGTTTATTATCTATTTTATTACATGTGTTCCATAAGGAGATAATCCAACATGTAATAGCAGTTTTTCCGCAATAGTTGTGTTAGGATAACATGGCATTGAAAGTCCCTAGAGACAATACCCTAGGTTCCATACGGTAACCTTATTCTTAAAAAATAATTGTTTCCAAAGTTCATACTTCATCTTAAGTGAAATATAAATCTTTCCTTTTTTTTTTTTTTTTTTTTTTTTTTTTTTTGAGAAAGATTCTTACTTTGCCACCCAGGCTCAAGTACAGTAGCATGATCATAGCTCACTGCAGCCTTGACTTCCCAGGCTCAATTGATCTTCTCCCCTCAGCCTCCTGAGTAGCTGGGACCATAGGTGTGTGCCAACCACACCTGGCTCATTTTTGTAGAGACAAGTCTCCCTGTGCTGTCCAGGCTGGTCTCAAACCCCAGGGCTCAAGTGATCCTCCAGCCTCAGCCTCTGAAAGGGCCGGGATTACAAGATGAGCCCCTGCACTGGCCTTGAATATCTTTTTTATTGTGAGTTTTCAAAATTTTACTCATTCCAATGTTTCTGGTATGAACTCCTTCATCAGTCCAATATCCAAGTAAGACCTCATCTCTTTTGAATATTCAAGTAATCATTTGAGCTCCCACTTGTTCATTTTAACAGAATAGCTGATTTCGCTGGCTCCCTACTTTTACCTCTTTGCCACTCACTTAAATGATTCAAGAGCCTCAGAGACTTACTGAGTCTAAAGGAGTCAGTCTTTCTCCTCCCTCCTGTATTTTACTCTCACCCAAGGATGCTCCACCCTTGGGGTCTCTGGTGTGAAGCTTTTACATTTGTGCTCGGGTGCTCCCAACTCTGCCCTTTCTTACAGGATGTCAGGGTCAAGACTGCCTTCCAGGCTTAAATATACACTGAACTAGAATAAACGGTACTCCCCTTTCCTGCATGTGAGTGCTCTTTGGGGTCCTTTCTGCCCTTGGACTTTTGTTAAGGCCATCTCAGCCCATCGGAAAAGTTCTCATCAGAAAGGAAGGGCGGTGAGTCCTGAGTTCATTTCCTCCTAGAAAACTCCTTTATTCCTGTGCCTAGTTCCCATCTGCCTACCAAATTGCCAGATCTGCATATTGAGGAGTACCAGAAAAAGCATCCTTCCTTGGCCATATAAAATCCTATAGCACCTACCACCCAAGCCAATGAGAGTGCCTACTTACATTTACGTATCTGAGAATACTCCCCAAGGACCCTCCCTTGAAAAGGAAGACGAGTTCCCCAGTGATAGCTGTCAAGAAGCCATATGTAAGCTCTCCTTCTGAACTAAGCATAGTCATTTTAAAATAAAATTTTAAAATTCTCTCTTCTCACACTGCCTTTTAGACTAGACACATATCTATAAATGGATTTCCCCATTAAAGTCTTTATTGTTCTCCTTCTTTCTGTAGGATCAACTAAAGCCTGCCTTAGACCTTTGAGGAAGAAATTCTTAATAAGGTAAATTTTGGGTCCAATGGCAAATGTTAAGATGTGTGAGATATAATCCATGCATTCAGCACTTAATAATCATTGGTAAGCTTTGACAATTTCCTCCCCAATCTAACCTCCAGTTGGAGTCTGCTGTTATTTTGAGACCCAGGTCCTTTTCACCCCTTCTTTAGGTGACCAGACCTTCATCTTTGTGGAAAGTCCCTCTTACCCCAACCCCAGCACCTCCCACTCCAGCCCTATATAGGGAATGAGGACCGGAACCCAGACTGGCCTGGTCATAGTAGTCTACCTACCCTCCAGCCCTGTGATTGGTCTAGGTTTGGAGAAAGACAGGTGCTGAGCCAATCAGAAAACCTTTGCTAAGATTTTTCTAAATGCAGTTGGGGAAGATGGTTGTTTTTCTCTCTAGTAATACAGTTGACAAGCAGTCAGCAAAGAGCTGTCAGCAACCTCAGCTGAAGCCCCTCAGAGAAAGCTGGTGCTCCATTGGATAAAATGGGGCCCACCTCTCAGAAAGGCTAAGGTGAGAGGAGAGACTTGATGGCATGGAGCCCCTATTTCTGTTTATCTAAGATCCATCCCTGCCCTTTTTGGCCTAAGCTAGTTTTAGTTGAGTTTCTATCACTTGTGATGCGAAGAGTCTTGACCGACACAGAGGTTGCTTCCAGCCTTTAATATCGCCAGATCTACTCCCCGAAGCTGGGATGGTCAGATATTTTTTCCATTCTATAAACCACACCAAATGCCATTCCAATAAATCCCAGTTTCTGCTTAAATTTGTTTAAGCTGGATTTCTGAAACTTGCTACTTTACTTTCATGGATTCACTTCCTCTTTCCTCCATTGCTCCATCGATCAGCAGCCCTTAGGAAGAAAAAATATTACTGATCCTCCTTTAGAGACATATGGCCTATTTGGTTCCGTGAATTTGGAAAAGGAGAGAAATCGAAATGCCTTTCAGGTCAACAGGAAAGAAGAGAGTGTTAGGCCCTGGAGGGCAGGAAGAGTGTCTCTTCTATGCACTGTTGCGCTCAGGGCCTCACAGTGCATTACACCTAGATGCTGAGTTATAAGTACCTGTTGATTGAATGATTCGGTACAGAAGTATTGCAGGAGAAGTGTGCCCTTAACGTTTCAAACTGACTTGGTTCTCTTCCTATGTTCTCACTGCACGGTTGGCGTTCCAGCCCTCATCCTATAGCACAGCAATTCTGTTGACATATATTTATCTCCCACAAGACTGTGAGCAGCCCCAGGGCAAAGGACCACATCGAATTCATCCCCCAATGGGGCACATTTGGGATACAGTGGCAAATAGCCAGCATTTGATAAGTAATGAATTGAATGTTGGATAAATGAATAGAGTCTGAATCATGGATTTTAAAGAGTGTGTTATTTTCAAAAGCATAACTGCTATCAATGTTTCCAAGTGAAAGCCCTGCTGAGACCTGCTTTTACAGCGTCATGAGACTCATTTATGATCAGCTTGATCTATTTACACACAACAAAAAAGCCAAGGACCAAAAGCTTTAATCACACCCGATCTTATTTGTGGTTTTCATTTGCTTAGCTAATGCTTTCTCCATAACCTGCTCGGGCTCTGGCCAGATTTAAAAAGATGATGCATTTCCAGTGGAAGGACCCCGATGGCTGCATGTTGGTCCCCGTGGTGGGCCACTTTCATACAGAAGCTCTAGGCACAACCCCAGACTGGGGATGGTCCCAGAGTTTCTGTGGTGCTGCAGAGAATGAGCATCTACTGCTTGGCTCTGAGATGATTAAAGTGGCAGAGCCTGGGAAGCTTCTCTCTGAAATTATTTAAAAGCCTGCCTCATTCTTAGTAGAAGGTTCAGGGCTTCTAGTATCCAGAATCACTATTATTTATCCTGATGTCTAGAATAATTCGTGCCTTGGAAACCATTTAAATCCGCCTCTTGGTTACTTATTCATCTTAAGATTGGGGGGAAAGGGGGCCAAACACGGGGGCTCATGCCTGTAATCCCTGCACTTTGGGAGGCCGAGGTGGTTGGATCATTTGAGGTCAGAAGTTCGAGACCAGTCTGGCCAACATGATAAAGCCCCTTCTCTACTAAAAATACCAAAAATAATAGCTGGGCATGGTGCATGCCTGTAATCCCAGCTGCTCGAGTGGTTGAGGCAGGAGAATCGCTTGAACTCAGGAGGCAGAGTTTGCAGTGAGCTGAGATTGCGCCACTGCACTCCAACTTGAGTGACAGAATGAGGCTCCGTCTCAAAGAAAAAAGAAGGAATCAGGGAAGTTCTTTCTTGTGTTACTATAAGTGACCTTAATTCACAGCAAGAAACCGAGTACTCTATGTGTGAATCGAGAAGATTAAGATTGGGTTTTATTTCACGGTGTCGCATCTGTGGGGTTCTTGTACCTATCACAGCAGCAGAGTCCAGAAACCAAGCTTATGGCGCCCTCTGGTGTTCAGACAACAGCATGAGCCGGTTTAACCCGCTTAAAAAGGTACGGTACCAAAAATATGCCTCCTTTACCTAAGAGTGGCTCAGTTTGCAACTGACACATCACAAGAGATGGCCCAGAGGGAGCGGGTGTCACCAGGGGGATGACCCACCTCAGAATGGATGCAGGCATCTGGACAGCGGGCATGTCCATAGCAACCACAGTGGAGCGCTCATCCGAGAATGGATCTTCTCCCCCATTTTTTCCCTAAAAATGTGACTCCCAGGCTTTGATAGCCCAAGGAATGAAGACGAGGCCACAAGAAGTAACTCACACTGAACTTCTCGCCAAAGTTGGAGAATAGGAACTGGAGCAGGTTTTCATTTAGAAAAGTAAAGAAATGAAAACATTTTTCTCGGCCGGGCGCGGTGGCTCAAGCCTGTAATCCCAGTACTTTGGGAGGCCGAAGCGGGTGGATCACGAGGTTAAGAGATCGAGACCATCCTGGTCAACATGGTGAAACCCCGTCTCTAC
>NW_022436943.1:4834486-4851999 GCF_009761245.1 Sapajus apella | reverse complement strand
AAAAAAAAAAAAAAAAAAAAAAAAAAAAGAAAACATTTTTCTCCTGGTAGCATGGAGCAAATTCATACCGGTTTTATGTATTTATTGATTTATTCCTGTTTCACTTCATTTCACAAAAACTTTGAGGCCTATTTAAAAATCCGTAGAATACAAATAAACTCTAATGAACAGTTATATTTTGGGAGCTGTCTAAGATCTGAACCATATTCCCATGCTTGAGGAACTCCCTACTGTTTGAGTGGATGAAACGCAGGGCCGTCTCTCATATAGACATCTGAAAACTCATTCACTTTGCACAGCTTCCCTGGCTGTAAGGGTCTGTGCACGTGCCTGGTCTTTTCTAGGTGGATCCTAACTCTCAGGACTCTGCATCTACAGTGTCAGGGACCTGTGTCCAGACGCCAGGGTAGCAGTGCTCTCCCGGATAGTCCCTGTGATATGATTAGGCTGCGGATCTCAGTGTCCAGCCTCCATCGGCACCTGCCCATTTCCTGAGCCAAATGTTTTTTTTATCTTCTAGAGATGAATTATACTGAAGATGTATTAGGGCATGAAATAAAGAGTGAGGAAAAAAATGTAAGTATTCAGGCCCTTAAAGCTTACAAAGTGGCTACACGTGAGTTAAGTATTTGACCCTGGGCTTCCTGGCAGTTGAAGCAAAAAGGGAAATATGGTCTCTTATCTAATTCTTGAAGACAAAAATACTTACTAGCTCCACAAAGGAACTGAACATTTTACTAAGGGTTGAACTTTGAAAGGAATTTCTCACACTAAAATTTCTCATAGTGATGCCTGAGGCTATAATGAACCAACTTCCTAATATCAATGAAACAGCAAATGATTCTTACAGTGATTTTTGACAGCATTCCTTAGTGAAATTTGGAAACAAAGCAAAATCTTAAGTTACTCTTTGAAATGGACATGTTCTTATAGCTTTTCTGATGGTGCAGCATTTGGAATATTTAGAAAAAGAGGGACTTCATGCCTCTACAGATATTTTTTCTTAAAAATGGGTTTCTTTCAGACTTGAATAGCACATAGTTTGAATTTGTCCATGATAAAAGTCTAGAGAATTCTGAATTGTTGTAAATAAAACAAAAAACATACACCCTTTTCTGGTAAAATAATAATAGCAACTACATCACTGAGGTTTAGGTGCTGAATATACAGCTGCTTTTACTACATTATCGATTCATGAAATGTGTCAAGCATGGTGCATGTTGATGAATATGTACTTATAGAACTGACACTCTAGTCAGGGAACACAGTAACTCCAAGTAAACAAGTAAAGACAATTTCAAGTAGTGGTAAGCTGTTATGTGAACAATAAAATGGAATTAGGTGATCAAGGTGTCAAGGGATGGCCATTTTTGACGGAGTGGTCAGAAAAGGCATCTTTGAGGAGAGAACATCTGGCTTGAAGCCTGAATGATGAAATGAAAATAGCCACACAAAAGTCCAGTGGAGAGCACACCAGGCAGAGAAAACAGCAGGTGCAAAGGTCCTGGGGTGGGAACAAACCTTGTATGTCTGAGAAGCAGAAACAAAGCTACTAACTCATGAAACTTTATAAGCAATCATGATGTGTTGCATTCTCATTTTACAAATGAGGAAATGATAGCTAAAGAAGCTAAGTACAAGTTGCCAGATCCTGTAGTTCAAGAGGCAGAGCTGGCATCTGAATCAGGGTTCCCTAATGCTACTTGGAGGAAGCTAGCTCCTCCTGTGGGCAGCCATGCTGTTCTGCATGGAAGAGGGCCCTGCGCATGAACCCCTTGTACAACAGGGAGGTCGTGATTCTCCCAGCTTCCCATTTGCCTGGTTTCTTCTCTCCTCCTCTGGGAAATGTTCACCTTCTCTTCCCTCTTGAGGCTGTGCCCTATAGGTCCCAAAGAAGATACCCTATGGCCACCCTTCCTCCAAACCCAGGGGCAGCTCCAGGAAACAGAAGCAATCCTACATGTATCTTGCAAAGCAACTGAGATAAATGTCAGGGAAGAAAGTTGCAGGGGTGCAGAGATGGGAATCTGACCCATCAGAAGGGTCATGGTGATTTGCTCTTAGAAAAATCTTTAGGGTCGGAGGAGGTCATTTAGCCCATCCTTCTGTCTCAGAGCAGAAGTGGACTCAACTTGCTTTAGGGAGACAACGGTCTTGTCCTATGGGTCGCAGGGCGGTGGAGGGGGGGTAAATATTTCTTCATAGATGGACATTGGAAATTGCAGCTGTATAGGAGAGAATCTGTAAACGCCAAAAAAAAAAAAAAAAAAAAAAAAAAAAAAAAAGAAAAGAAAAAAAAGATTAACATACCCTAAGTAAACTTCAGATAGAAATGCAACAAAGTTAAGTTCATGTTCAAGTAGATTCACTAAAACAAGGAAAATATTGTTCCCATCCACACCTTTATCTCACCCCTGTGTTTTTCCCTGGGTCTGGGCAACCATCAGAATAGTAATAGTAGCAACTAACTTAATTAAGGGTGTATAATATGCTAGACATTGCCCTAAATACTTTAAAGCACATATTAATTTTGAAGTAGGTACAATTATTATTCTATTTACTTTAATTAATAACTTTATATTTGACACTTAGTCTGCACCAAGCACCATTCTAGTGCTTTTCATGTATTAACTCATTTAATCCTCATAGCCATGTTATATGGTGGGTACTACTAACCCCATTTTATGGATGTAAAAACCGAAGCCGAAGGAGATAGAGGTTAAGTAACTTGCCTGGGTTACAGAGTTACTACTTAAGACAAGTGGATTTAGATCAGTCTATTTCCTGCACCTCATCCCTAGTCTATATAGAACTGTAATGGGGAGTTTCCCATCCAAAAGCATGCATGGACAGGGACGGGGCAGGGTCCTTTCTGATGTCCTTGTCTGCTGGCCTGCAGCAGCCTGCTGTAAAGTCAAGCACAGGCAGGAGGTGGAAGCCTGGCCCCAGCCCTCTCCACCTCCTTCCCAGGCAGGACAGCAACAGTTCTTGCCCAAGGTCCCTCCGGCTACAGGGGAGTTCCCAGCCCGGCCTTGGTCTCCCTGGGCCACTCATACTCACCTTGCACTTTGCAGATTAAAACGAGCTTGATTCACATTCATTATTTCATTTGCTCTTCTCATACCTCTGTTAGCAGGCTCCCTTCCTCCATGAAGCTGCCAGAAACTTCCTTCTCCTCTGATCCTCCAACCCTCTCACCCACTGTCAGTGGCTGCCCAGTACTCTGGCTAGAGACCACCCTCCTCTGAGTGCCTGCAGGGCTATCCATGTCTGGCCCTCACTGGCCCCTACAGCCTCGTCCCTCCTCTCCCCCTACACTTTAACAGACCTTCCATTCCTGTCATGTCTTTCAGTCCCCAAACATATCATTCTCTTCCTATTCCTGCCTTTCTCAAGTCATCATTTATGCCTAGAGTAATCTTACCTCAATCTCTGGTCTTTGCTTGAAAACCTCCTTATCATTTTCTAAATACATCGCAAAGGCAGGTATTTCCTCCGTGCCAGGCACCATTCCAACCATTTCCCTCTTATTCTCGTACTTCTCACCTATGGGATGTATACTAGCATCATCCCCATCTTTCAGATGAGGAAATGGAGGCATGGGGAAGTTAAATAATGCCCCAACGTTGCACAGCTAATAAGTGGCAGGGCCTGGATCCACGCTGGCTCTGTGAATCCGGGGCTCCCCGCTGCTGCCCATGAGGCGGGCAGTAGTCATTGTGCTGTCCGCTAGCACCACGTTCACTTCTGACACAGCATCCCTGACAGCCCCTGTGAAGTTAATGCATTTCTTCCACTCCTCTTTTGTGCACCCTTTGTGTGTTCCTCTATAAGAGCATTGTGATGGGGCATTTGTTTCCCAAATAAACTCTGCTCTCCGTGCAAGACCAAGCTTAGCCACCACAGCCCCAGAACTCATTGTGTGTCCAGTAAGTGTTGGCCGAGTTAATTTTTCAAATGAAAGTGCAAGGTCAGTTACATCACCGGGGCCACACACTGCTAGGTGCCCATGCACGAGCTTAGCCCTGGGTTTCTGAGTCTCCACCGTGTGTTCTGTCCTTCTGTGCCTCTTTGCCTCAGCCTACCCGGACCTCTGCGCTGCCCTGCACATTGGAGAAACAAAAGCAAATTTGAACAGTTCTTGACTCAGAGGCATAGGAAGGGGCCATGATCACTTTAAAATTCCTCAGACAGCCCTTTCAAAGGTACTTTCTTTATTCATCTGTTGTCAGTCTAACAGCAGATACCTGTACTTCTATGTTATTAAAAGTTTTTTCCCTGTAGTATTCTTCCCTATAAAAATGCAAGTACTCTAAAGGGAAGTAACATGCTAAGCTCTTCTAAATTCATCATATCTCGGTGTAAATTTGTTTATTCACCCTTCTCAGCAGGAAAGTTCGCTGACTGCCGGGATTTAACAGACTGTAGGAGCAAGGGCACGGCACAGTAGTTCCGTGTCGCCAAGGGCAAGGGCACAAGTGTCTCCTCAGAAGAAGGTTCACCCAGAAGGAAGAAAGGCAGAGCTTGCCTTGGGAAGCAGCAACTAAAGCAAGGCAGGGAGAAGGCTCCAGAGGGGCCAGGTGCGGTGATTCGTGCCTGTCATCTTAGCACTTTGAGAGGCTGAGTCAGGAAGATAACTTGAGGCCAGGAATTTGAGGCCAGCCTGGGCAACATAGCAAGACCCCTTTTCTAAAAAGCATAAAAGAAAATTAACTAGGTATGGTGGTGTGCATCTGTGGTCCCAGCTACTTGGGAGGCTGAGGCAGGATGATCTATTAAGCCCAGAAGCCCGAGGCTGCAGTGAACTGTGACAGCACCACAGCACACCCTCCTGGGTGACGGAGCAAGACCTTGTCTCAGAAAACAAGACTGCAGAGTGCTAATTAACCATGGACAAGACCCCACAGTGGCTTAAAAGATATTACTGGATTGATAAAATCACCAGCTTCAGACAGCTATCTGAAGTAGCTAGAATTTTAAAATGCAAATAATTTACCACAGAGACAGCCAATTAGACATAGACAAATACAATTGTCCATGTCAGGGTTGGGCATGGTGGCTCATGCCTGTGATCCCAGCACTTTGGGAGGCTAAGGCAGGAGGATCACTTGAGGCCAGGAGTTCAAGATCAGCCTGGGCAACATAGCAAGAACCCTGTGTCTACAATAATAATAATTGTTCACTTAACTCTGGTTCCCACTTCCCCTAAGGCACCTTGGTTCATTTTGCCAGCGTCTTTCCAAGACCCCTTCTGTTTCTCCATCCCCTGTACCTCTCATCTTCTGCCTTCCTGGCATCACAACACTCTATTTGGACTCTACACCTTGGTTCCTGCTCCAGAACTCTGGCTCTTGAATTCGTTACCACAGTTTCAACTCCCCACTCCTCAAGGACACTAAAGCTTCTTCTCTCCAGTTTGACACATCACAACTTTGAAACTCACTCAACCTTGTGAGATTTACTAAAGCCAGGCTGGCTGTCCTACTTTTCACCCCTGAGTGTAAGGGGTACCATACATTGATAAATAATGACTACTCAGCCTTGGCTATACATGAGAATTACCAGGAGCATATGTTAAAGGTTCCATCTCCCAGACGGCACTCTAAACCATTTAAATAAAAATCTTTGGAGTGGAACCCAGGAATCGGTATTTTTGAAAACCATCCAGATGATGCCAACATGTGACCAAACATGAGACTCACTGCTCCAAGGAAAGCTGTGGTTCAACTCGTCACTGTCATCGCTAATATCACCATCATTTCCACCCTCACTTATCTAACCTGTTGACCCATGTGTTCCCAAAGTGACATATTTGGACATAGTAAAATAATCATTTGGCTGAGAAGAGTGAGAGGGTTTTGTTTCATTTTTTTTTTAATATTTCATCACTAACTAGTTGTGTGATCTTAACTAAAACCACAACTACCAATATTACAGATGATTATTATGAAAACAGCTAAATTTATTGTACCCTTACTATGTGCCAGACACTGTACTAAGAGTTTATATGCATTGTTTCACTTAATCCTTATCCGGTAAAGTAAGCATTCGTTTACAGAAGAAACCAAGATTCAGAGAGGTAAAGTCAATTGTTCAAGATCACAGAATAAGCAACAGAGCTGAGATTTAAACTCAAGCTGTTGGACGTGAAAGCCCGTGTTTGTAATCACTCTTCAATACCACCTCCTTCAATAACTTGCACCCAGTGACAGAACCGGGGAAGCAGAGAATACAAGATTTCTATCCAACTCTGCCCAACCTCAAAGCTCACTCTTTAGCTAGTATGCTATACTGCCATGCCATCAACACAAAAGGTATATCAAGTTGACATCTCTTCTCAATAGAAAATGATCTATTCATTTTCTCAAAAAAATATATGGATGATAAGGAAAAAATCTTCATGGTGAGAGGGATCTAAACAACCTAATCCAGTGAAAAATGTATCTGCACTGGGACAAGCGAGTGCTCCATTTAAATGTTCAAGGGATCTCCATGTGTGAGAAGAAAAATACAATTCACAGGTAAGATTTAAGACCAGAAACTGCGGGTTTGCAGGCTGGTAAATTTTTCTTGCACTAAGTTCCATATGGTAATAGCAAGTGGGGTCTCTGATTTCTTTCATTTCTTTAGAGACCATAAAAAGTATACATTTGCAAAAATCAGTATGTGTTTCCTTTTCTGCCTTTTCACATGATAGATAAACACAGCCCCCAGTCCTACAATAGAAATTGCATTGTCCTTTTCGATTGCTGCAGAAATATGTATATAGCAATGTCTGAACTCATCAGGCAGTTTAATTTCAAAGTGTTCTGGTGTCCCAAGCCAGAATCTCTTGGGAATACACTTTCAGACACTCCTGGGAAGCTTTGAGGACATCCAAGGCAAGGTCTGAAATTGATTAGAGCAATATATTCCAGGAGAAATGTTTTGCATGACCGTTCTGGAGGAGACTGTCATCACACTCAGATGAGACGTGCAAGCCCATAGTAACTCACACCTGACAATGGGACCTGGTACGCAGGCTGGGCCAGAGGCCCTTGGTCATTCTAGTGGTATGTGGCCAAGTGATGGGTGCCTCTCCCTTGCAACCAGGTGAAGAAAGCATCTTCAAAGACTATATGCCCATGGAAATTCTGCTATAGACTTGCTTTAAGTAGGTCAGAGAGAAAAGAGGAATCTTAGGAGCAGGTCCTCTGTGGAGGTTTATCCACTCAGGACCTGGACAATATCAGTCATTTATAATGCGAAAAGTGTGAGAGAAGGAGCAAGAGAGGGAAAAAAGAGAGGAGGAGGATGCATAAGAGAAAAAGAGCCAGAGAGACTAAGAGATGCCTGTTTTCTTGAGATACTTCACTTCCACCACCAGGTAGAAAAGTTGCCTAAAGAAAAATAAGTGTTCAAGCTGTGTTCCATTTAAAGCTAAGAATTGAACTTGGACTCCATTATTTATTCATGAATAATTTACACATTCACTCAACACTGAGTCCCTCATTTGGAGGTGTTGGAGATACAGTTGTAAACAAAAGACCCCATCCTATGAAGTTTACAGTCTAATGAGGGGGGCAGAAAATCAACGAAGTAACCAACCAAAAAGACATATAATTCGATGTCAAGTGGCGACAGGTATTATAGTTAAAACAAACATTCAACAGAGTAAGAGGGTGAAAGTGCCAGAGACCAGAAGGACATGCATTGTGAGGACACAAAATTTGAAGAGCGTCTTGAACCAAATGAGTGAGTGAGCCATACTCTGGGAGAAAAAGCTGTTTAGGCAGAGGGAGCCATGAGTCCCGCCAAGGGTCTTGAGGTGGGAATGTGCTTGGCTTGTTGAGGAACAGCAAGAAATGTGAAAGCAAAACTCTCCAATCAGGAACTGACAGAACCATATCGCCTGGATCTAACATCTAGCCCCGCTGACAACTTCTTATATCATCGGTATCATATTGCTACTTTGTCCATGGATTATATAATGATGGCTCAGTCTCACAAAACATGATTGACTTGCAACTAGGTAGTTGCTGTTGTCTGTTGTCCCCCAAAAGTTCATGTGTTGGAAACTTAATTGTCATTGTAACCATATTAAGAGGTAGAGCTTTTAAGAGATGGTTAGGCCATGAGGGCTCTGCCCTCGTGAAGGGATTGATGCCATTACTGCAGAAGTGAGTTAGTTATCGCAGGAGTAGATTCTTGATAGAAAGGAGAGCTTGGCCCAATTGCCTCCCTCTGTCTTGCGTGCTCACCTGCCTTTCTGCTTTCTGCCATAGAAAGACCCTCACCAAATGGCTGAGCAGATGCCATTACCATGCCCTTGGACTTCCCAGCTTCCAGAACCATGAGCCAAATATTTCTATTGTTTATAAATTGCTCAACCTGTAGTATTCTGTTATAACAGCAGAAAACAGACTAAAACAGTGGTGATGATCAATCTGTGAATATGCACAACCAGAATGTGCTATTTTAACACAACAGATATACTTTTTAATTTATTTGCCATATATATGTATTTGCCCAGTGTATAAAAATTCATATGGTATACACAATATATAATAATGTTGAGTGTACATTTTTAAAGTACAAGGCTTACTTTATATTTAATGCAAGGTTAAAATGCCTATCAAGATGATAATTCAAGCTTATGCATTTCAGTAATACAAAAGTATTTTTATTTAATTCCCAAAGACAAAGCACTAAAGATCAAATGAAAACAACATTTGCAACACAGTCAATAGCAACCATCAGGCATATACAGGCCACCTCTCACAAGAGAATTTAAGGATTACAAAATCAATTGAGGGAAAGGCCTACAATCACAGCCCTTTAGTCACCATAGTTTTGTAGCACTGATCTTAAGTAGCATTATCTTGCATATATTTTGTATATTTTCCATGATCTCAGTGGCAATGCTGCTGATGGGATACCCAAGAAAACCCAATAAAAGAAATTAAATACTAAAGAATACTAAGGAATAAGATTTCCAACTTTGGGGGGATCACAGATTATTGATTTTTTTGTTCCCCAAAAACCAATTTTCACCCACTGGAGGAAGCCACATTGCCCTGGTAAGAATACATGTCCTAAACTGTCAGCTCCTCAATCTTAAGGTCTATAACCTTTATCTTTGTATTCCATCCTTAGCATAGTGAGTTGCACATAGTTTATTATTGTTGTTATTATTATTATTATTATACTTTAAGTTCTGGGATACACATGCAGAATGTGCGGGTTTGTTACATAGGTATACATGTGCCATAGTGATTTGCTGCACCTATCAACCCATCATCTACATTAGGTATTTCTCCTAATACTAACACTCCCCTGGCCCACTAACCCCCTGATAAGCCCCAGTGTGTGATGTTCCCCTCCCTGTGTCCATGTTTTCTCATGGTTCAACTCCCACTTATGAGTGAGAACATGTGTTTGGTTTTCTGTTCCTGTGTTAGTTTGCTGAGAATGATGGTTTCCAGCTTCATCCATGTCCCTGCAAAAGTATGAACTTACCATTTTTTGTGGCTGCATAGTACTCCATGGTATATATGTGCCACATTTTCTTTATCCAGTCTATCATTGATGGGAATTTGGGTTGATTCCAAGTCTTTGCTATCGTGAACAGTGTTGTAATAAACATATATGTGCATGTGTCTTCATAGTAGAATGGTTTATAATCCTTTGGATATATAACCAGTAGTGGGATTGACGGGTCAAATCTGGTTCTAGATCCTTGAGGAATTGCCACACTGTCTTCCACAATGGTTGAACCAATTTACACTCCCACCAATAGTGTAAAAGTGTTCCTATTTCTCCACATTCTAACTAGCATCTGTTGTTTCCTGACTTTTTAATGATCGCCATTCTAACTGGCATGAAGTGGTATCTCATTGTGGTTTTGATTTGCATTTCTCTATTGACCAGTGATGATGAGGTTTTTTTCACGTATTTGTTGATTGCATAAACATATTCTTTTGAGAAGTGTCTTTTTTCATGGGGTTCTTTCTATCTTGTAAATTTGTTTAAGTTCCTTGTAGATTGTATATATAAGCCCTTTGTCAGATGAATAGATTGAAAAAATATTCTCCCATTCTATAGATTGCCTGTTTGCTCTGATGATAGTTTTTTTTACTCTGCAGAAGTTCTTTAGTTTAATTAGATCCCATTTGTCTATTTTGGCTTTTGTTGCCATTGCTTTTTGTGTTTTAGTCATAAAGTGTTTGCCCATGCCTATGTCCTGAATGGTATTGCCTAGGTTTCTTCTAGGATTTTTATGGCTTTAGGTCTTACATTTAAGTCTTCAATCCATTCTGAGTTAATATTTGCATAAGGCGTAAGGAAGGGGTCCAGTTTCAGTTTTCTGCATATGCCTAGCCAGTTTTCCTGACACCAGTTATTAAATAGGGAATCCTTTCTCCATTGCTTGTTTTTGTAAGTTTGTCAAAGATCAAATTGTCATAGATGTGTGGCATCATTTCTGAGGTCTCTGTTCTGTTCCATTGGTCTATATATCTGTTTTGGTACCAGTACCATGCTGTTTTGGTTACTGTAATGTTGTAGTATAATTTGAAGTCAGGCAGTGTGATGCTTCCAGTTTTGTTCTTTTTGCTTAGGATTGCCTTGGATATACAAGCTCTTTTTTGGTTCCACATGAAATTTAAAGTAGTTTTTTTCTAAATCTGAGAAGGAAGTCAATGGTAGTTTGAGGAGGATAGAATTGAATCTATAAATTACTTTGAGCAGTATGGCCATTTTCATGATATTGATTCTTCCTGTCTGTGAGCATGAAATGTTTTTTCATTTGTTTGTGTCCTTACTTATTTCCTTGATTTGTAGCTTCCTTGATTTCCTTGGTTTGTAGTTCTCCCTGAATAGACTAACAGAAAGTTCTGAAATTGAGGGAGCAATTAATAGCCTATGAACTAAAAAAGCTCAGGGCCAGAAGGATTCACAGCCAAATTCTACTAGAGGTACAAAAAGCAGCTGGTACCATTCCTTCTGAAACTATTCTAAACAACAGAAAAAGAGGGACTCCTCCTTAACTCATTTTATGAGGCCAGCATCATCCTGATACCAAAACCTGGCAGAGACACAACAAAAAAAGAAAATTTCAGGCCATTATTCCTGATGAACATCGATGCAAAAATCCTCAATAAAATGCTGGCAAGCCAAATCCAGCAGCATATCAAGAAGCTTATCTGTCACAATCAATTTGGCTTCATCCCTGGGATGTAAGACTGGTTCAACATATGCAAATCAATAAATGTAATCCATCACATAAACAGAACCAATGACAAAAACCACATGATTATCTCAATGGTTGCAAAAAAGGCCTTTGATAAAATTCAACACCGCTTCATGCTAAAAACTCTCAGTAAACTATGTATTGATGGAATGTATCTCAAAATAATAATAGCTATTTATGACAAACCCACAGCCAGTATCATACTGAATGGCCAAAAGCTAGAAGCATTCCCTTTTAAAACCGGCAAAAGACAAGGATGCCCTTTCTCACCACCCCTACTTAACACAGTATTGGAAGTTTTGGCCAGGGCAATCCAGCGAGAGTAAGAAATAAAGGGTATTCAGAGAGGAAGAGAGGAAGTCAAATTGTCTCTGTTTGTGGATGACATAATTGTATATTTAGAAAACCCCATCGTCTCAGCCCAAAATCTCCTTAAGCTGATAAGCAACCTCAGCAAAGTCTCAGGATACAAAATCAATGTGCAAAAATCACAAGCATTCCTATACACCAATAATACACAAACAGCCAAATTCTGAGTGAACTCCCATTCACAATTGCTACAAAGAGAATAAAATACCTAGGCATACAATTTACAAGGGATGTGAAAGACCTCTTCAAGGTGAATTGCACATAGTTTATTATTGTCAAATATTTGATGAATGAGAGAGGGAGGTAATGAGTGAGTAAATTAATGGAATAATAAATATTAATCTGAGAGACAACTGTACACTGGAGTACTCAGCAAATGAATCATGAAGAAAAGGAAGAGAGAAAGAGAGCCTTCTTGGTAAGAGAAACAAAGAAGAGCAGGAGTGGGTTTCAGATAGAGGGAAAAAAGAACTCTAGCGTGAGGATAAGAAAGTTTTGTAAGTCAACTTACAAGAAAAAAACAACCCCATCAAAAAGTGGGCAAAGGATATGAACAGACACTTCTTGAAAGAATACATTTATACAGCCAACAAATATGTGAAAAAAAGCTCATCATAACTGATCACTAGAGAAATGCAAATCAAAACCACAATGAGATACGATCTCACATCAGTTAGAATGGCTATCATTAAAAAGTCAGGAAACAACAGATGCTGGAGAGGATGTGGAGAAATAGGAACACTTTTAACTGTTGGTGGGAGTGTAAATGAGTTCAACCATTGCAGAAGACAGTGTGGCGATTCCTCAAGAATCTAGAACTAGAAATGTCATTTGACCCAGCAATCCCATTACTAGGTATATACCCCCAAAATTATAAATCATTCTACTTTAAAGAAAGTTTTGTGTTGGGGAGGCAGCATAGCATGGTGGGAAAAGTAAGACATCTCCTATTAGAAATTCTTTGTTTCATTACCAGCTCTACCATTGACCGGTTTATGATTTTGGCAATTCACACAGCCTCCCATCTTGTAACCTGTAAAATAGGGATAATAATAGCAATTTAGTGTGGATAATATTAGAAATAAGTAAGATATGCCAAAAAAAAAAACTCCGTAAAGTATACATCTCTGTAGTAATGTAATTAGTGGGCCTTAAGTGTGAAAAGATAAGGTGGGGCCAGAACATGAAAAGCCTCAAATGCCACATGGAGGTATGGAAATGATGCAGTGAGCATCAGTACTGTTCAAGGTCATTGGAAAGTCACAGGAGACTAGTGTTCATTGAGTGGCTACTATGCTCTCAGCAGATATCTCTCACCTCATTTAAATCTCATTTAAACCTCATGGCCAAGGTATAAAGTAAATCTTAATATTCTTATTCCATGGATATGAGCATTGAGACATAGGAAGCTTGAAGCTGACAGAACTTGCTGATGGATTGGGTAAAGGGTGTCAGGAAAAGGAAGACATTGAGGGTGAGTTCTGGCTTCATCACCAGGTGAATAGTGGTGCTACTTACTGAAATCAGGAACAGTTGGCAGGAGAGGTGGATGGCAGGAATAAAGAGCTTTGTGGTGGGCATGTGACATTGGAGATGGCTTGGAGACATGCAAATGGAGAAGCAGATTAGGACGTTGGGATTTTTAATGTAGAGCTCAAAAGAGATATTAGGATTGAAGCTACAATTTGAGAGCTCATCAGCCTATACATATTGTTCGTTTTTTAAAACCATAGAGAGACCACCTGGGGACTTATGGATAGATGGGAAAAGAGAAATGAGACTGTGGGAATGCCACACTTAGAGGCTAAGATGAAAGAAGCAATGGAAGAATGCAGTGTTCTGGGAGCCAAGTAAGTCAAGGGTTTCAAGCTGACTGAAAGGCAGAAGATGACAGTTGACACTTGACATCTGTGACAGTATTGAGGGATGAACAAGCTTGTCAAGAGGGGTTTCAGAAGAGTAATAGTTACCACAATTAGGGAGGATCCAGAAAAGAGTCAGAGATGAGCAAGTAGAAAAAAAAGTATAAAAATTCATTTGAAAAATTTTGCTAGGGAAGAAAACGAGGTTTGAGCCTGTATTTGGAGAAGTTTGGAGTTTGGGTTAAGGAGAAATCTTAAAAGATAGGAGATTTTAGAGAATGTTGATATGCAGAAGAGAATACCGGAGAATAGAAAGGGAAAACAGCAGCAGCAAAGTTCTTGAGTAGATAAGAAGTGTGGGATCTACTGCACAGACAGAGGAGTTCACTTTAGATGAGAGACCAAAGTAAAAAACTGATTTGTCTTTTCTAACAGGAGGAAAGGCTGGGCAAGTGGGTGGATACAGAGACAGGCTGTTGTTCTGGTGGCAGAAAGATGAAATAGTTTTCTTCAGACAGCTTCTACTTTGCCAGTGATATGAGAATAGAGGTCCTCTGTGAGAGTGAGGAGAGGACAACATAGGACAGATGTACAGGGAGAGAAAAGAAAGCATAACATAGTTGTTCTGAGGAAGGAAGAGTGAATCGAGCAGGGAAAGGTGGTAAGATCATTAGGTGGGGCAGGGAGCCCACTTGAGATGCATGGTCAGAAATTTAAACAAGGAAAAATCAGAATGATGCATATTTTTCCCTAGCCAAGTTAGCCGCTTGGGGGCAAGCACAGGGTAATCAGAGAGTTTGGCTGAATTTGAATTGGGGATTTTCCAGGTGAGTATGGTGGAAGAAAATAGGGGCCTGGGAGTTGAGGGTGTAAGTAATAGATTGAGGGTGTAGTAATAGGCCACCATGATGGACTACAGAATTTATGCTGGGTAGAGAGGCAAATAAGGAGGTTGGGGAAGAAGAAATGGTGCTGAAGGACAGTGAAAAAGGTGTTGAAAGAAAGAAAAATTTTGGGGGGTGGAAACCCTAAACAAAGGAATATGGGATGCTGGAAGTCGAGATTTAGGAGGTGGTGCAGTTATTGGTAATGTCGAGATTTAGGGTTAGACTCTGGGAGTAGAGAACTAACACAGACTGCAGGAGAGGTCATTAGAAGTGACAGGTCATGGAACTGAGGCATGTGTTAGGGGGATTATCTCTCTATGTGGATGCTGAAGCCACCAAATGCGATGACAAGAGTAGAAACTCAGAAAGCCCAGCTTCAGAGATGCTCTGAGCTATCTTTGGCTCCCTGAGGCCTACTCACACCAGGGTTTTATGATTCCCATGATGTTCAGTCTTCTTTATTACAAGAGTACCCATTTCTGGAGGTACAATGACAGAATTTCTCTTCCTAGTAACCAAAAAGCCATGGTCTGAGCTCACCAGGAGTTTCTTCTGTTTTCCATCAAACATCAGCTTTCTATTTTATTTACCCCTGAATTATGCCGGCAGAACCTGAGTGCTAGCATGAGAGATGAGATTAGGTTGGGTCCTAGGGATGGACAAGAAGAGGAGAAGAGGCAGAATGCTCTCTCCTTGGTTTATTTTTGACATTAGATTGGCCGGTAGCTCTAGAATTGCACCGAGCTCTGTCATTGCAAGACACATGACATCTCCTTCATTGCAAACTCTAGCCAGGGTGAGTACAAACCATGGTCTACATGTGCAGGTAAGCCACATTGTGTTTTGCAAATTCCACTTTTCAAACTTTGGTATGTCCTAGATTGCTAAACACCATCTCTTTGTAAAGGAACTACAGAAGATTCCAGTTAGACCATGCACTTAACAGATGCTCTGGACTGTGGGATAAGATTTATGATGAATTAAAAGTCAATTGAATCACCTAGAAACATTTATTTTCAAAAAAGGAAGGAGAATAAAGAAAGAAAGAAACAAATGAAAAAATACACACAACAACATGATTTGACAAATTCTGCTTCATTGAAACCCATTGGCACATCATTGAAAGTGATCTGACATTTTTAACAACTGCTAAGTTTGGGCTGCTTTCAATAAACTATAACCTTCAGGGAGGCAGAGCTGTAGCTGTCCTTTCAAAATGAAAAGAAATCATTTTCAGAAGTGAGCCCCTGGAATGGTCATTTAATCTGTGGCAGATGTGCCCCACATACTAGAATATCACCAGAATGCTGGTCTTTTCCCTGTTTCTCTGCAGGAAAACAATGCAACAGAAAGGGATTTATCAGGTGTATTATCACTAATGTTCTCTGAATGTTTAAGTGTCTCTGTGGATTGGCCCAGATAGCTTGAAAAAATCTGCTGGCTAATAAAAGGACACATGGAACAGATGAGCAAGTGCAGCACATCACAAGAAAGAAACAAAGTTCTAAAGAAAGGTGATGCTTCCACCCCCATCTCACCCATCATGATCATCAAAAAGTACTTGCCTTGTGGAATTCTTGCATCCCTGCCCAGTGATAGCATTGGCATTTGGAAGCAGTATCAGAACACTGAGTCTCCTGTGCCTTTGTCTGCATTTCCCTCACTAAGGAGACATAAGTGGATTCTGGGCATGAGCCAGGAAAACCTCCCCACAGCTTTTCCATGTCCTGGGAGCAGCCATGCTGTAACCTTTAGGAGCCAAAGCAGCACCAGCCCTAGCTTATGTGGAAACTGGTATGTCTTTGTTTGGTGACTTATTTTTAGGACATATGTTTAATGTCACATCATATATAAAAATATGTACATTCCAGCCTGGGCATGGTGGCTCACATACGTGTAATCCCAGCACTCTGGGATCCTGAGGTGGATGTATTACTTCAGGTCATGAGTTCGTGACCAGCCTGACCAATGTGACAAAACCCTGTCTCTACTAAAAATACAAAAAAAAAAAAAAATGAGTTGGGCATGGTGGTGATCCCAGCTACTTGGAAGGCTGAGGCAGGAGAATTGCTTAAACCTAGGAAGCGGAGGTTGTAGTGAGCCAAGCTCGCACCATTGCACTCCAGCCTGGGTGACAGAACGAGACTCCATCTCAAAAAAGCCAAACAGATAAATAAATAGAGCAATAGATAGATAGATAGATACATACATACATACATACATACATACATTCAGTTTTATAGCTTAAGTTTTTCATTCTTCCAGTGCTTGGCAAACATTTAAACTATTAGGTGGTGAGACAATCTATGGAGGAGAGGGGAAAAAGGCAGGCAGAAAAACTAACCTTATGGTGAATGAGAAACAGAAACATGAAATAGAAGCTTATATCTGTAATTACTGGAAAAAAGCTAACACTTGGTGATAGGTGTCTTTAAACTGTGTTTTATTCATCTTAGAATTCTAATGTTTTGATGATTAGGAAATGGTATATGTAATATAAAAAGTTAGTCAGGCATGGTAGTAAGCACCTGTAGTCTCAGTTACCTGGGAGGCTGAGGTGGATGGGAAGATCACCTGAGACTGGGGGGTTGAGGCTGCAGTGAGTTGCAATTGTGCCACTGCACTCCAGCCTGGGTGACAGAGTGATCCCTGTCTCAAAAAAAAAAGAAGAGAAAAGAAAAGAAAAAAATAAATAGTATATGCATGTGCCTGTAATCACAGCTACCCAGAAGGCTGAGGTGAGAGGATCACTTCAGGTCAGGAGTTCGAGACCAGCCTGGGCAATATAGTGAGAACTCGTCTCTACAAAAAGAAATTTTTTATTTAAATTAGCCAGGCATGGTGGCAGACACCTGTAGTTGTTTAGGAAGCTGATGCGTGAGAATCTCTGGAGCCCAGAAATTTGACTCTGCAGTGAGCTATGATCACAGCACTATGTTACAGCCTGGGCCACAGAGCGAGACATTATCTCAAAAGAAAGAAAGATAGAGAAAGAAAGAGAGAAAGAAGAAAGATGAAAGCAAGAAAAAGCAAGAAAGAAAGAAAGAGGGAGAGAGGGAGGGAGGGAGGAAAGAAAGAAGGAAAGAAAAGAAAGAAAGAAAAAGAAAGAAGGAAAGAAAGAAAGAGAAAGAAAGAAAGAAAGAAAGAAAGAAAGAAAGAAAGAAA